>NC_085926.1:71190000-71350000 GCF_029289425.2 Pan paniscus | reverse complement strand
TTCCTTTGCATTTCCTGCTTACAGAGAAGGTGGGTTGCATGTTGCACTGAGATATGGAAATTCCTCATGACTCCATTTCAAGCCTGAACCTCTTGGCCCTTAGAATCCCACTGTTGAAGTATGTGTTTCTTTTGTCTGGGTGATTTTTTCTTTTTTCTTTTTCTGAAAAGTCCCTTGGCTTGTTGACTTAGAAAGAGGAGGTTTTGAGTTACAGCAGGTCCTGACTTAGGGCTGCTGGGATGCAAGGTGAAGGCATTGCGTTGTTTTCCTGGATGCTAACTTGCTGATACAAAAGTGAGAACCAGTTTACAGTAGCTCTGACACTACTGTTACCTTTCTGCAGTCCTCTCCAGCTGCTCCGAGCCCTTCGATGCCTTCGCCATGCACACAGTTTGTTCTTGGGTGTGAAAGCAAACAGTATTTGAGTTGGCAGCGACTTCTCTTTCAGTGGAGTTTGCTGCCTCGGCAAGAAACCGCAGCCTGAGCTTTCTGCTGCTGAAGGTTTCCACTGGCAGGATGGCCTTTTCCCACATTTCCTTGGTTTAAGGAAACAGATTTTTGAACTTTTTTTTTTTTTTTTTTTAAGACAAAATGCCAACATTTAACAGCTGGAGTCAGTATAATTGATGGTTTTCACTTTATGTTCTTGTGGATGTATAAAAATTAAAAATCCACAATTATTGTTAAATTATGCAAGTTTTTGCAAAAAAAGTGATTAAAAATAGAACCTCTGTTATGAGCCATTCAAGAAAGTCATTGTTACCTAAACAGGTATTCTCAATTCTATCTTTAATGGTTTTTAATTGTTGTAATTTACTCATATTGTCTTGCATCTCTCAGAGATGTTTCTGAAAGCTCTTCGTGTTTTCTTTGAGGAGCAAGTAGGAGTGTGTTCATTTGAACCACTTCAGTTTTTTTCCACCTTATTTAATTTATTTTATTATATTTGTTTTGTACACGTCGTTGTGTTCATCCTCACTTCAGGTAACCCTTACTGCAACAGCACTTATAAAAGCAAAGCAGTCATAAACCTACTACCTATCGAGATGATCCTGTGCCAAGAGGAACCCAGGTGTCGCTCATGAAAGTGATGCAGGCCTTTGTGAGCCACAGAACCTCCCTTGTAGGAAAGCCTCAGTTTTCCTACATTTCCTTTAGGTGAAATTTATAACCCGCCCCCCCCCCCTTATAGATATAGCATATGGAGTCCTAATTGATTGGAGGCCTCACTGAATTTGCACCATATCGGAATCAGGAAATGAATGCAGTCAGCCAATAAAAAGTGATGGAATGTTGCCTCAAGATATGTAATATTTTTGTCCTATCAGTACACAAATACTAAATTTTTTTTGGTTATTTAAAAATTTCTAATGATAGAGATAAAGATTCTGAGAACCTTTATTAACATCCCCCCAAAGCCACACCTTTAGTTCAAAAGTAGCTCTGACATTTTTGTTATCTCGATTTCTCAGAAAATAAAATAGGAAGTGAAAAGGCCATTCTACTTGGTACAGTGTGTTACTATAAAGACCATTCGTTCTACACGTTAGATTTAGGGTCAGAACATTAGCTGTGATGAATAGCTAGGGACAAAATTTTTCTTTTCTTTTCAAGGATAGTGGCAGTTAATCATTTTTATCTGTCCGCCTTGTAGACTTGATTAGATTTATTATGTATGCCGCATGTTTATGGCATTTTTATTATATGTTGTTAATTTGTTGTAACTGCCACTATGTTTTTTTCTTCTTCCCTTTTTCTCCCTTGAGCACCCTTGAAAGCAACTAAGTGTTACCTTGTGCTTTAGGAAACTTCATTTAATTTTTCATTTTAATAAAAGCCCTAATAGTCAACAGGTTAAAAAAATAATAACCGGTGTTACAATGTGTATCTTCAGATAAAAGGAAAATCTGTACTTATGTTAATTTTGAATTCTTATGTTTTCTGATGTTGATGAAGTAATGCATGTTCGGGTAGATTTAGAGAATACACGGCTATAAAAACATTTCACCTGAAACCTAGAAGGGCGAGCTGCGGACCGTGCACTAAACTATAATTTTCTTCATTAGTAGAAAGCCATCTATATAGTTTTCAAATCACTGCTAGGTAAGACAATTGGGCCGTTTAACATTTAAGCTGCTTAAAAAGTCACGCAGTTGAATGATGCATTTAGAACATCTTTTTTAGCTTACTAGCTCTCAGAATGGATATGGAATCTGTTAAATATAGAGGCCATTCTTTAAATAAGGCCGACAGTTAAAATTGGGAAGCCAGAGAATTAGATTGGAAATGATTTACGATGAGTCTACAGGACATTAAAAAAAATAAAGTTAGAAAAGGAAATCCACTGGCTGCATTGGCTATATTACAGCAGAGAATTTTTACTTTTCATCCCTTTTGAATTGGCTGGATATATGGGTAATGCATAGAAACAGACTTTCGGGAAAAATTGACAGAACTTTTCTTTTTATTATATGTTCTGGCATTGGTTTGGTATTGGCATCGTAAGCCTCTGACTATAACCAAGTCAGTTTCTTGTTTTGACATTACAAACTTTTTTTCAATAACAGAGAACCACCCATTCTCTTAAGAGCATTAGACGTTGAAATAAATAGAAGCTGGATTGAACAACGACTTTGTTTGTGTCATGCCGCATGAACACGTAGGTCCTTAATAAATACCATTTGAAGATGACACATGGGTGTGGTGATTGAGTTTATAATGTGTAATCATCACACATGCATATATCGCTTTTAAGAATTGTTATGCATTCGTTCATACTGCACAGCAAGAAGTTGATACATTTTTATGGAAAAAAAACAATGTGAATTCAAAGAGACAGATTACAGACAATATTAAGTCATTCAGGTATGAAGTGGTTTCACTGATGCTAAAACTTGTCATGATGGCTCATTAAAACATCTAAAATCCTTACTTATAATGAGAAAGGGAAAGAAATACAATTTTAGATGTCTTAGCTATAAAATCCTTAATTATTCCAATTGTAGCAATACAATATTGAGTTAATCAAGAAAAAGGGATATATTTACTAACTAATGGCAGAAGACTTCAAGGTGATGAAGTTATTAACCCAGTTTTAGACTTTGGTGTTCTGAGAGATGCACTATGCCCCATTGTGTGCACGAGACCAGCATGTGATTCCAGTACCTCCTGCCCTGTTCTGATGTTTATGTAGGCAACTTTGAAAAAGCAAAAGTTCATACTCAAATTCTGTCCTTAGGAATAAAGTGTCGAAAGAAATAAGATATTTTGTTACCCTCATGAAGAATTTCAGCTAGAGCTTGCTGAAAATATAAACATTAGATATTTGGGTTAGGGGATTTCTGGCTCATGGCAGCTGGGTGAATAAGCAACAAAGTCTAAAAATCTTGGTACTCAGAGCAACGAACAATTCCTTTGGTTGGTACACAGAGCTCATCAAGGAGAAAAGAGAAAATATTAGTAGGTTGGAAAGGTAGCTGATGTAAGATGGAGAACCTCAAATTCAGAGTTAAGAAGTAAAGAATTCAGTAACATTAATTAATATTAATATTAAATACTAATGGCAGATAACATTTGCTATGGGCAAGGCATCAAGCTTAGTGGTTGACAATTCATTGTATTATTTTACTGGTAATAAGCTTCCAAGGAAGGTGATTCTTTTTTTTTTTTTTTTTTTTGAGACGGAATCTTGCTTTGTCACCAGACTAGAGTGCAGTGGCACCATCTTGGCTCACTGTAACCTCTGCCTCCCGGGTTCAAGCGATTCTCTTGCCTCAGCCTCCCGAGTAGCTTGGACTACAGGCATGCGCTACCACGCCCAGCTAATTTTTTTGTATTTTTAGTAGAGATGGGGTTTCACCATAATGGCCAGGATGGTCTTGATCTTTTGACGTCGTGATCTGCCCACCTTGGCCTCCCAAAGTAATGGGATTGCAGGCATGAGCCACCGCACAGGGCGTGATTCTATTATTATGCGTAGTTAACAGAGATGAGAAGACTGAGTCTTGGAAAAGTCATGTGATCTTACCCTGGGCACGCAATGGTCAGATGGAGCCAAGATTTCAAATTAGACTCTGTGGCTTAAGAATCAGCCTTTTGAGGACTGACTCTATTGCCAGTGGGCACAACCAGGGATTTTTGAGCAGAGGAGTCTCTGGTCAGAACTGTGCTCTGGGATAATTCATCTGTCATATTTTAAAGCAATGTAGTGAGGAGCCCAGATAGGAGGAAATTGTGATGTTCTGAAGAGCGGCAACTACAGTCTGCAGTTGAGTGTTTGATGAGATTGGAAAGGCAGTGATGGAGAGGTCCCAAGATCCTGAACGTTTTGGGCGGTACTTGGTGTGAAAGACAGATGATTGGGAGAATGGAGTTGGTATTCTTATCCCTTGCTAACGGAAGAGGAGAGAGGGCAAGCTGGGAAGGGATGAGCTGAGGTTTGGATGTGGCTTGAGGTGCAGACGTTAATTTCAGGCAGAGTCTTTTGGAAGGTGATGAAATACACATTGAACTAGAGGTTAGGAAGATAGTCAGGGCTGGAGATGTGGATCTGAAGCCACAGAAGCCAGTAGAAAGAGTGAGACTGGTACATTTAGAGAGGTGCGGGGAAAAGAAAGTGGCTGGAGAAGGAGACCACGATATAAATCAGTCTTAGGAGATAAAGAAAAATCTTTCTGCACATTGGAGATGACAGATTTGTAGGCCATGCTTCAGACACATACCTATACATATTCATGTTTGTATACATATTCATGTACATATTTATATATGTATTCCTATATACATTCATATGTATTACTGTGTGTGTTTGTATATGTATCTTATTCATGAGCATGCGCTGTTCTCTTATGCTCACATATGTATTCTTGGGAGCCTTTCCCACCTCAGCAAGTGGGGAGAGGAAGAGTGGGGTAGGCGTCAGTCTCTCCCCAGAGCAGCTGATTGGGGCAGGTTCTGCTCCCTGCTGCTGCAGTTTGAGAGCAGTAGAGGGAAAATGGGGTTTACTTTGTGTACGTGTGGTTCAGGCCAACACGCAGAATTTTATACCCCTCAAAATGCATTCCTCCACAGAAGCCTGGCAACTTTAAATGCTCTAGTAAATGTTAGGTGATTTATAATACAGTTTTAAAGAATTCAGCAAGATTACCATTCTATTGTGAAATAAGGGCTGACAGTGTGGTCAGTAAATGTGTTAACTTTTCATTTGGGTTGGTATGTCTCTCCTTTGCAAATCCATTCATCTGCCGAAATGCATATGAGAAGCATTGCTTTTGCCAATGAAGGATTGCAGTTAGGATTTTTTTTTTTTTTTAACTTCCCTTTCCCATGCCCCTTCTTAATTACTAAGAAGGTTAACAGCACACACTTCAGGGTCACTGATGTTGTGTTGTGTTCTGTTTTTGTTTTTCCTGTAGCCAAAGAAATGCTGTATTATTGCTCAAGTCTGTTTTGTGTTGTTGATTGAAGAGCTGAGAGAGTGCCCGTTTCTTTTTCTTTCAAGATACCACTAAGTGATTTCCTTTCAGGGTTCTAGAAAATGTGTCACCCTGACAAAAATTGCCTTCCCATGCTAGTAGCCTTAAGCTTCTACTTCTTAATTCCTTACATGGCCATTTCCTAAGTGGTTAGAGTTATTTGGAACACCTTAAAATTAAAAAGCTTTCATGCCACCCACTCCACCACTCAGACTGCCAGTGATATGAAATTCACCTGAACCCTTTACAGTTGGTGATAATTGTTTTAGGAAAATATATGTGATAAAATGCTGCAGGTTCTCATACCAGTGTCAACTCAGAATGTCGTTCACATTTCTTCTGAGAGTCTCCAATTGGCCACATTACTGAGAGCTTTGTCATAATGCTTTAAGTCATTTATCAACTGAGGTCACTTTGACTTTTGAGATTCTAATAAAATTGGCTTGAACTTTTATCTTATACCCCGTGGGAATTCCAATGAGCATTTCTGGAGGCTTTGTTTTCGTGGTGGATTTTTGTTAGAGAACTCTTGATATTCCTTCTTTCCATTGCTTTTCTCTCTTCTCTCAGAGTTAGAAATTAGCTTCTTTCCACAGTTTCCTTCCACACAGCTCACACAGACCATGGAAGTTTAGGGAGTTGGAGGAAGTTTGCATCAGAGAAATTTGGAAGGATGTTTAATAGCCTTTTGTTTGTTTGTTTGTTTGTTTGTTTTGCTGAGACGGAGTCCCACTCTGTTGCCCAGATTACAATGGGCGATCTCAGCTCACTGCAACCTCCACCTCTGGGGGTTCGAGCGATTCTCCTGCCTCAGCCTCCCACATAGCTGGGACTACAGGCTTACACCACCATGCCTGGCTAATTTTTTTGTATTTTTAGTAGAGGCAGGGTTACACCACGTTGGCCAGGCTGGTCTGGGACTCCTGCCTCAGGTGATCCTCCCACCTTAGCCTCCCAAAGTGTTGGGATTACAGGCGTGAGCCACCGCTCCCGCCAGCCTTGTATGTTTGCACATACATAGTTGTCTCTGAAGAGCTTTCTCTATACATCATGACCTCCAAATTGCCTGACTTACCCTCTTTTATCTGTCTTCTCACCTCTCATTCTTCTGGTTTCTGTTACCAACTCATGTTTCTTAAAAACGGCAATTTAGTTTTCTCTTTCTGTCTCACCATTTCCTTCCAAACCAGGTTCAAGGGGGCCTCGTCTTCCATGTTTCAAGCGATGTGTCAAGGACTAGCTGACTAGTAAAATGATCTTTTTAGTTAAGTACATGTGCACAGACACCCCTGCTTTTTCTCCCTCCACTCTCTCTCCCATAAATGTAGCAAAAACTAAAGCTATTTGCATAGAAAAAGACATATTAAGGTTTTACCTATTTTGACTGGACCTGCCACCGTCTATTCTTTTCATTTATTTCCCTTTAATCAAATAGGTTGATTCAAAGTGCATGCCCTAAATACCAACATTTTCTCATTGATACTTATTTTCTGATACTAGACAAACAATGTCTGCCCTAAATCCTAGGGCCCAAAACCAAAATCTCAGCCTCACAGCATTTTATTTGTGCCATTGGTTATCCAGTCTTCCTTGTAAAGTTTAACACTTTATATGTCATTCTTTAATCGAGTCTTCTCTGATAATGAATTCTTCCCCTTCCCCTAGAAATTAAGGATACCAAAGAAAGGGTAAAGCAGTGCTGTTTGATGCAGAGCTAGCGGAAAGCATTTGCTGTTAGAGAGCTACCTGGAGCTGGCCCATCTTCTCATGTCAGTTTACCATAATCATGTCAGCCAGCATGGGTATCTCATAATTAGATGAGGAACATCAGGCAGTTTCCTGGTGGTGTTATCTTTCATAGTTTTCACAGTGATGTTCCTGACTTGGTGTTACAAAAACTCCGAAAAACATCTACCAAGCTTGAAGTGCACCCTTATTGGTTATTTTTCAAGTTCTCATACCCACACCTAAATGTGTAAGATGTATTTCTCATCAGAACAGTGGCTCCCAAGGCCTGGGATCCCCAAACCCCAGGAGATGCCGTCAAAGGATTAGAAGATGCCATCCAAGGATTAGAAGATGCCGTCAAAGGATTAGAAGATGTTATCCTGGTGTTTTTCAGTATTTAAATTAGGATGAGTTTGATTGTAGTCAACAGAAAGTCCAGTAAAGGCAGGCTTAAAGAGTGTCACTGGCAAGTCCTTAGTAGGTAGGCTGCAGGAGAGACTTGATCCAGCTCTCTGCTCTGCTTTTCATGGTGTTGGCTTATCTTCAGAGTGGCCCTATTTGCAGTCTTAAGATGATTCCTAGCAACTGTCAAGCTGTAGATTTCCTTGAACATGTGAAGCAGGAGAGTGGAAAAGGGAATATTTTCTTAGGATTTTCAGAAAAATTCTTGAAACTCTAGTTGGACTTGTTTCTGCCACATACCACCCTCCCTGTGGCCAGGGAGATGGAATATATTAGTTGGCATGTTTTAGGCCATGTGTTTCCGCCACTGGAGCTGGGGTGCAATCAGCTTCTGCAAAATCCCATGACTTCCCATACGTCAATTGGTCCCGTTTGGAAGTAGTTTAGAGGACAAGATGCTGGGGACACAGCCTTAAATGGTTATTTCATTGACCTGTTTTTTTTTCCTCCCCACCTTTTTTCTTGTTTTGGAGACAGGTCTCTGTCGCCCATGTTGGAGTGCAGGGGTGCCATCATGGCTCAGTGCTGCCTCTACCTCCTGGGCTCAAGCAATTCTCCCACCTCAGCTTCCCAAGTAGCTGGGACTATAGGCGTGCACCACCATGCCCAGCCAAAATATTTTGGATTTTTTGTAGAGACAGGGTCTCGCCATGTTGCTCAGGCTGGTCTTGAAGCCTTGGACTCAAGAAACTCGCCTGCCTAGGCCTTCTGAAGTATTGCATTTACAGGCGTGAGCTGGGCCTGTTTTCATATTTTTAAAGGCTAATGTTAATTCAGTCATTTGCATAAGACTTTGACGTTAATCAAATGTCAATTTCCTTGGCTTTTGGTCATAAACATTTTAATCTGTGAGCTCTGATTGGCAATTTGGTAGATGTTCCCTATGAATTAATACTTAACAAATAAGTATTGGTAGAATCTGAAACTTAGCATCTATGTTGGTAGGAGTGCTTAGAATTTACTAAAAGGAGTTCTTTGTGGTTAAAAACAATAGAGGGCTGGGCATGATGGCCCATGCTTATAATTCCCACACTTTGGGAGACTGAGGTGGGTGGATTGCTTGAGCCCAGGAGTTTGAGACCAGCCTGGGCAACACAGAGAGACTCCGTCTCTACAAAAAATAGAAAAATTAGCTGAGAGTGGTGTTGTATCCCTGTAGTCCCAGATATTTGGGAGGCTGAGGTAGGCGGCTCACTGGAACCCAAGGAGGTTGAGGCCGCAGGGAGCTGTGATCGTGCCACTGCACTCCAGCCTGGGTGACATAGCAAGACCCTGTCTCAAAAAAAAAAAAAAAAAAAAAGGCCAGGCGCAGTGGCTCACGCCTGTAATCCTAGCACTTTGGGAGGCCGAGGAGGGCGGATCACGAGGTCAGGAGATCGAGACCACGGTAAAACCCCGTCTCTACTAAAAATGCAAAAAATTAGCCGGGCGCGGTGGCAGGCGCCTGTAGTTCCAGCTACTCGGGAGGCTGAGGCAGGAGAATGGCGTGAACCCGGGAGGCGGAGCTTGCAGTGAGCCGAGATCACATCACTGAACTCCAGCCTGGGCGACAGAGCAAGACTCCATCTCAAAAAAAAAAAAAAAAAAGAGAGAACCTCATGTCTCAGGTTTCTGAGTCAATAGCAGATAAAACTAATTGTAATTTACCTAAGAAGGTAAGAAGGGACGACCAGGTCAAATGTTGTGCAGATGTGGATAAAAGAAAAAAGGACATTCATTTGTGCTACTCTTATTTCCAAAATTTTAAATTCAATGTTTCAAGTCCCTTTTTTTCCAGATATGGTAAGTTTTACGTTTTACTAGCATGTTTTAAAAACATTAATCATATGGAAAGAAAAAGATGATACATTTTAACACTACTACGATAGCGTCTATGACTCAACAACAGAAATTGTTGTTAGCAGAACCAGCAAAAAACCATTCTGTCTTGGGGGAAAATTGTTTGGTTGAAAGGCCACAGAAGAGATGCATATTCAGTAAGAGTAATGAGAGGCAAACACAATACCATAAGATTGTTTTGCAAAAAAAAAAAAAAAAAGTCTAAAAAGAGTATAGTCAAACTGTGGAGGAAACTTCATTGTTAAAAAATAAACATTGTGCATATCAAACATTGAAGAGTGTAGAGTGTTGTCGATGGTAATGTGAACTTATTCTAAGTTGCCGAAAATGTTTCGTGCTCAATGCATTTTAGAAACAACATTTCCATCAGAGTGAAAAGAAAGCAAAGGGAGCCTTCTTAAACTATACTGGCTACAATAACCCTGCCAAGCAATATTTTCTGGGAAGCCTTTGGCCTAGGCTCATGCTGAGCCTCTTGGCCTTCGCTGTTGTTTTACCTGACTTACACAACGTTGGTTGTTTTGGATCTACTGCCTTCCCAGTTGCCAGACTAGGAATTCTTGGCCAGTGTGTCAGGGTATTATGGATGTAAAATTAGAACCTGTGGCTCACCATGGTGAGACTGGCCAACCTGATGTTCTTGGGTAGTCTCCCTGACCTCTGTCCACTAGGGGTCCACATTTCTGACTTCACTCTGACCTTAAAAGACAGATTGCTACATCTGGAAGTCTTATTTACATAGTCTTTAGTTTTATATCCCAACTCCTCCCTGCCTGCCCGCCCCCATCTTCTTGGTTTATTATTCTTTAGACTTTGCCATGCTCAGGCATTCTTGGAGATTTTCCTTGTATTTTCCACGATGTTGATCTAAATACCACCTATACTCTATTTGCTTCTATATCCCCTGCAATCCCCTCACTTGTTAGAATATAAATTAGTCTATCTAGAAGAAGGCTTTACATTGTTCCTTAAAAGAAATAGTATCAGTTGCCACAGCTAGATGATTACCTAAAATAAATACTATGGAGCCAGAACAATGGTATAAACAGGAGTGGGAAAACTGTTTTTGTAAAGGCCAGGTAGTAAATATTGTTAGCTTCACAGGCCATCTGGTCTTTGTTGCAACCATTCAATTCCACCACATTGCCCCAGATCAGCAAGAAGCAATACATAGATGAATGGGAATGGTGGTGTCCCAACAAAACTCCATTTATGGACACAGCAATTTGATTTTCATGTAATTTTTTTATGTCATGAAATATTGCCTCTTCTTTAGATTCTTTTTCCCCCTAACCATTTAAAAACATACAATTCATTCTTAGCTCGTGGGCTGTATAGAAATCATCAGCAGGTTGGGTTTGGCCCATGGACTGTAATTTGCTGACCCCTGGTATGAAATTCTTGCTGCCTACAGTTGCCTACTTCTACCTAAGATAACTGAACTGGAGAGGTTCTCGCTTTGTTAAAAATGGACTTTAACATGTGTTAGGCATTAGACCAGCACCCAAATGAGACTTTGTCCTTGACATAATTTGAAGGGTTCAAGTGGAATTGAAAAGAGAACAACTTCCTGAGTATGCGGTCCAGTGTAATTTGTTGCTATGCCTGTGCCACCTAAAATCATCTTAGAGGTTCAAGTCTGGAGCCTTAGGAAATATTGCCATTGTCTGCTTGTTCTACCCAGTTGTTCTCCCAACCATCACACAGATAACATGAAAATATAGATATAAATAGAGATGAGTGAAATGAGAGGCAGCGAAAGGAAGAGTTTTCAACGTTAACTAAAAACCACCAAGATCAGTAATGAGGGCAGAGGGAAGAAGGACTGAAAGAATGGCTGAGGAGTAAATATCTGAAGAAGGAAAAGAAGAAGTTCTGAGACCAGAAGTTAGCCAAAACGTAAATATTTTGCCAATTTATCCATGACCCTCTTTCCTTTTTCTGATGGTATCATATAGTAAATAGTTCCCCGTTATTCATGGGGGATACATTCCAAGACCCCCAGTGAATGCCTAAAACTACAGATAGTACTAAACCCTATAGGGGCTATGTTTTTTCCTATACATACATACATATGATAAGATTTAATTTATAACTTAGGTACAGAAACAAATTGATAATAACTAATAATAAAATTAAACAATATAACAGTTATATTTATAAACAATAAAACAATTATATATATTTAATTTATTTAAAATAAAACAATTATACCAATATGCCAGCATCACTACTCTTCGACTTTGAGGCCATTATTAGGTAAAATAAGGATACCTTGAACACAAGCTCTGGGATATAATCATAGTTGATCTGACAACCAATATGGCTACTAAGTGACCAGTGGACAGTCAGTGTAGACAGCATGGAGACCCTGGACAAAGCAATGACTCATGTGGGCAGGACAGAGCGGGACAGGGAGAAATGTCCTCACGCTGCTCAGCTTGGTGGGCAATTGAAAATTTATGGAATTTTCCATTTAATATTTTCAGACCCTGGTTGACTGGGGGTGACTGAGACCCTGGAAAGCACAACCCGTGGATAAGAGCAGACCCTACTGTATCATAGTATATGATACTGTATATTACTAATCCATCTCCCCAGCGGTACCTTCTTTGGTATTTATGTATTGTTCTGTTAGTTACTGATATTAGTATTTCCCCTCCCCTGGCAAAAGGAAGAAGAGAAGCTAGCGACCCAGAAAAGGGTCTCTTTATCCACCCACTTTTTGCCTTCCTTTGTGTTAGTCCATCTGATGTTAAATCTCAAACACAGGCTTTTTTTTTTTTTTTTTGGCCTGTATTGATTCCCTTTTCGCATATGATTTGGAAAGGAATCCTTGAGTTATTTCTTGACAAAATTCTGTTTAAAACAAAAAACAAAAAACAGGACCAGTGTGGCTTCATCTCATAAGTTTAGATGTCTGGGGGATAAAAGAATTTAGATGTTCACAATATTCTAATATTTTGCTTTATATTCTGATAGACAAAAACTGTGGAAATTCTGAGGAAAATGTGATCTTCAGTATCAAGGAAGCATTTGTGCATAGCATTCATAGGGTAACAATTATTAATGTAACGTGAAAAATAATGTCTTCGTGTTACCAGCTCAAAAGATGTTCTTAATTTCAAAACAGCTTCTTAAAACAAAGTTGTTTTTTCAAGTTGCATTGCTTTCCAGTATCAACATGAGCCAAGAAACCTTACACCAGGCGTATTAGCTGATATGTTCTAAAGTGTGATAGTATAGTTGTTAAATAATTACCCAAGTTGGGAAAAAGATCTAGTTTCAAATTCTGGTTTAGCTACTTAGGAACTCAGTGACCTTGGGGGGGTTATTTAGTATCTTAAGCCTCAGTTTTCTCATCTGATGATGGGGATGAAAAAGTACTTACCTCATTACAGGAACTGAAAATATTATAGTTTATCAAATGCCATTGGTTGAATGTGATTATGTAAAAATAGTTCTTAGTGTAGCACATGGCACATCAAAGTAATATTTCCTTTACATGATATTTATATATCTGATTAAATAAAAAATATTTCCAAGTATTGTTTTGCTGAATGACTAAGCTGGAGTTAAATATTAGAGGACATTTAATTCTGGGAGTAAACAGCGCTTTAAACATCCATTTTACCTTTTGGTATTGTTAATATTCAGTTTAAAATAATTTTCCCTTATGTAAAGAGGCCATAATGCATGAAGTTCACATGTATGACAGAATTTGGGTACCTTTGCATCAGTGAGTCTGTGGCCCACTGAACTCTCTTAAATTTGCTTAAACCAAGGAAACATTGACTCACGTTTTAACAGCTTAACATCAGTTCAGTTGCACTTGCTCACCTAGTCACCATTTAGTTTTTTTCTCCAGTTTTTATTAATTTTGAGAATAAAAAAAGATGAAGACTCAATTTTGCATTTTGCTCACTTTTGAGTTTCTGTAGGTTAAAAAAAAAAGAATACATATGATAGGTATAATTGTGATAATTCTTTATCTTTGCTTCTTTGTATACCCTCACCTTTTTTCAATTTCTTGCATCAGTTTCTACATCTGGAGAATGTACATGATGTGTAAAAATCATCCTCCAACTCCATGGTTCTCAGATTCTGTCTGTCAGATGAAAGGGGACCATGGTGTGATGCCATCGAGGGGTTAAGAGGAAAAGGCTAAGAGGAAGTTAAACAAAGAACTGATTTATGTAAAGTGGAAAATTGAAGCTGATGGTGTTGTTTCCCTTGAGCCCCCTTTTGGGGCAAAGCAAATTCTAGGCATAATTGGCTTCTTACGCTATTTTGAGTTCAGATGGCCACAAGTTCCAATTTGGTATTTCTACTAAATGAATAAGCCAGAATTTGAAACCAGATCTTTGTTCTCATCTTCGGTGATTCCTTAACAATGTATACTACCATTGCTTTTGAATGTACTAGCCAATATCACTGGTAATTTTAAGATAGATTTTTTAAGACACAAGTCTGAACTGTAAGTACTAAGGCAAACACATCATTGACATATTCTCCGTAAATGGACTCAGTGGAGACAAGTATTTATCCCATTCCATGAAGAATAAATTGTTTCAGTACAGCAACTTTTTGGGAACTCAGCCACATCATGTAGCTGCTTCTGGGCCTTACTTTACTTGTCTATAAGATGGGATTAATCTTAGTCCAGTGGTTTGTGAGGATCACATGATGGAATGGAGGTGAAATAATTCAGTAATGTTTTGTTACATTATTATGGCCCATCAATGACATTTGATGTAATCTTTGAAATAGATGCTTGTGGGGATTTCATCTCTCTTAAATTTGCTCCATGAGCAAAAACAGTATTGACCTTCCTTGGTTCTTTGGATGGTTCTTCAGCATTTGAAAGTCAGAAATTTTAGTTTGCAGTCCACGAATCTTACATCAGAACCCCAAATCATGTTCCTTTATGTCTCCATCCCTACCATACTATAGAGTTAGCCTCTTTTGAAGCCATACAATTTTTGAAAAATACTCATTTTAAAGGTTAACACTCCAGTGCCACCATATAATGAAAGCTCTAAAGCGACTTTTACCAAGTCCGTTTCCTTCTAAGGAATCATCTGATTTTGTAAAAGTCATGATGTCTAGCTTTGTTTATATCAACAACTAGAACAGTGATTTCTTCATCCTTGTCTTTTAATGACATTGTTATTATTTCCAAATGTGAAATTGGAGTATTTGACTTGGAGAAACCATTTCATTTCCTCAACGTGTTTCAGTCTAGAATGTCTCCTTGTACTCTTTATTCTTTACTTGGGGATACATCCAAGTTCTCAGATATGGAGCATTTAGGACTTAATTTCAGGATGTTAAGCTGAGAATTCACTTGAAGTTACCTTTTAGTTACCCCTCTAGAGTTTACGTCTCCTAAGGTAAGGTACGCTATACAAAAATATGAAAAATGAAAAAGAAACAAAACGTGTATATACATCATTAAATAACACCAAAATCATATACCATTTCTTGCTCATATCACACTGTTTAGTCTGTCAGAATTCCAGCTGTTTCTTTATTCAGGCCAATTTGTTGTGTCTTCTCTGAGTTTATCTGAGTGGAAGAATTAAGAGAGGAATCCCTTGGGTTTTCTTCTCAGCATGAGCTGTGAGAACCCTTGTCCAGTTCTCTACTTTACCATATAGATATCAGAAGCTCTTTTCTGTTTTTTCCTCCCACCCCCCTACCCACTATGCATGCATTTAGAGGTAACCACTTTTCTACTGAACTGGTAACAGATTTTTTTCTCTCCTTAGTCTTACAGCAGTTCTGGTTTAATTTATTTGGGCATTTAACTCTTGATGTGGCTAGAGATTGTCTAGATTTCCTAGAGTAGAAAATCTAGAATAAACCTAGAAAATCTAAACATCTAGAGTAGCAGGGAGATACACTTTGCTATAGAGTGAAAGGCCAGGTAGTCTTCTTGTTCAAGATGTTAACATTTGGGTCTGGAAATGGCTAGTAGATAGAGGAAGGAATGAGAATAAAAGAGTAGTGAAGCCAACTTTCATACCATTGTCTATCTGTTCAGAGAGTACCAGGTGCTTTGCAGCTATTTTACTTGCACATCATGTGTTCAGTGTCTCCAGCTCTTTAAAACTGGCAAGTAGACAATGCTACTTTCAGGTTATGATACACTGGGACAGGCATAGTTACTTGGATACTTGCACAATAATTATTTCTCACCTTTTTGCTACCTCCAATAGCTTTGGGGTTCATATACTCCTAGAATTCATTTTCTGACAGATATTTTTATTTTTATTTTTTTTTGAGACAGAGTCTCTTGCTGTGTTACCTAGACTGGAGTTTAGTGGCGCACTCTTGGCTCACTACAACCTCTTTCTCCCAGGTTCAAGCAATTCTTCTGCCTCAGCCTCCCAAGTAGCTGGGATTACAGGTGTGTGCCACCATACCCAGCTAATTTTTGTATTTTTAGTACAAACGGGGTTTCACCTTGTTGGCCAGGCTGGCCTCAAACTCCTGACCTCAAGTGATCTGCCTGCCTCGGCCTCCTAAAGTGCTGGGATTACAGGCATGAGCCACCGCGCATGGCCCAGATGTAGGTTTTATAGAATGCAAATTCTAAATAAAATACTTCCACAAGAGACTCTTATCTTAATAGTAGATGTACAGAAATACTTCTGTGTTTCAGTGGAAGTTACTCCATTATATACCCTTTATGGATGCTGAGAACACATTCTAGAAACGGATGTCAACCAAGGGAGATTCATTCATTCCATACGTTTTTTAATTTCAAAAAACGTACACCGTCAATATTTTTTCTTAATTGAACAGTTTGTGGAACAGACGGGTGCTTTAATTATGGTGGTCTAAATTTACACACATTGCAGTGGTATTTTGCTACATTAATTACCTTACTTGTCAAGAGTAACAGGTAATTACTACATCAACTCACCCTCCTGCAGTATATAGAAACAGAACTTTATTTGAAAAGATTCAGCAAACCCCAGTGTATAGCCACTCCACACCTTTGTCTTTGCTACAAGAAGACAGTTGTCAGAGCATTTGTTTTATCATTAGCAGGGTAGAGGTGAGTTCACCCTTTTCTTTGGGTCTTTCCACCTAAGATGCGTGTCCAGAAACATTCATAGGCTCAACAAGCATGTGGACTAGCAAGAAACTTTGAGATGATCGAGTTCATTAAACCTTCTCCTGATAATGTGTTTCAGAGAGGGTGCATGACTTTTCCAAAGCCACGCAAGAAGTAAATTAATGTCCAAACCAGGATTGGCACCAGTGTCACCTCACTGTGCTGCTTTTTGTGAAGCTTAGTGCATTTTAATGATTTTTTTATAACTATAGAAAAATCATTTGGTATAGTATACTTTGAATATTCATTCACTTCACCCTCCTCACTTGAACTTCTAACCAATGCTTTGGCTGCCTTACAAAGAGTATTGATCCTATATTCTGTTGAACTGCCAGGTACAACTCATGTCATTTGGTTTCCTCTCCAGTGTACTAGTGTCAGCTTTTATGACAAGTTGTGTTAAAATTCTACTTTAACATGTTTTTTTTTTTTGTAAAGGCGAACATTTTGGAGCATATAGGATGCTCTTAGCAAAATCATGCAGCATTAACTCTCCTGGTTGCCATGGCATAGAAAGAAAAGATTCTGTCAGCTTTTAGGTGTGGTCCGGAATATACACAATGACATAATATGGGTGTACTATCTTAAAAGGCTTTGTCCCCTTTTTAGTCAAACACCTGTGACAAAATTACGAACTGTGGTTAACATAGAATACTTACAAGTGGTTTTTCAGAGTCGTCCAGGGTAGAGGAGCTCAGCGTGCAGACAATTTTAGTACCTACTTTTCTTCTTGCACCTGGCACTGGGAGTGAGTGACATTAAAAAGAAGTTCAAGAAGTCAAGAGTTAAGGATCCTACGTTTCAGACATTGTTTGAGATATTTTGTAGGGGGCAGGGTGGGCCTCTCAAGGGTCATTTACGACGTATAAGGGAGAATCTCTTCCAGTCCTCAACCCACGTCAATTTCTGATGCCTGAATTCCAAGCCTAGATTCATCATTTCTGTAACTGATCTTGTCGTGTGCATTTGCAAATCACTCTGGCATTTATAACTTGTTACATTATAACTTCGAGTGAGTTTTTCTTTTTTCTTAGCTTTTTATTCAATGGAAGGATAGCATGGTATATTTAGATTTAGTAATTCATCCATTCAACGCATATCTGCTGAGTGCCTGCTGTGTGACAGTCATTGTGCTGTAGATGGCAGGAGGAGGAGTGCATAGCAAGGCAGGAAACAGACCTTTGCCTTCTCGGCTTCTTTCTACTAGAGGGCAAACTCTATGACAGCTCCACTAGGAGAACTCTGTTCTCCTGGAGTTTGTCCTCTAGTATAAAGAAGCAGAGAGTGCAAGTGAAACGAAGGAACAAGATATCTGCATGGAATGGGAGTTCACACAGGATACAGTGGAAAGCACAGACCTTGGGAAAGCCTGTCTCGCCAGGGAAGGCCTCTTCGAAAAGGTGACTTTCTATTTAAGACTTAAAGAATGATCCTCGGCCAGGCGCAGTGGCTCACGCCTGTAATCTCAGCACATTGGCAGGCTGAGACGGGTGGATCACCTCAAGTCAGGAGTTCGAGACCACCTTGACTAACAAGGCAAAACCCTGTCTCTACTAAAAATACAAAAAAAAAAAAAAAATTAGCCAGGAATGGTGGTGCGTGCTTGTAATCCCAGCTACTTGGGAGGCTGAGGCAGAAGAATCGCTTGAACCCTGGAGGCGGAGGTTGCAGTGAGCTGAGATTGTGCCACTGCACTCCAGCCTGGGTGACAGAGCAAGACTCCATCTCAAAAAAAAAAAAAAAAAAAAAAAGACGAAAGAATGATCCTCATGTACAAAGAGCCAGGGGAAGAACCTTTCCTGAAGAGAATGAAGAGGGCTAAGCCTCAGAGTAAGGAATAAACTGAGTGTGGTGTGGGGTCAGAAAGACCAGTGTGGCTCCATGTGGTTATTAGAGAAGGAGGTAGGGAGTGAGGATGGTGTGGGAGAGGTTGGGGGGTCAGCAGGACCCTGTATACCGGGGCAAAGGACTGGGTTTTGTTCTCTGCCATCTAGGCTGGAGTGCAGTGATGCAATTGTAGCTCCCCGCAGCCTCAAATTCCTGGGCTCAGATGATCCTCCCACCTCAGCCTCCCAAGCAGCTAGGACCACAGGTGGGTGTGCCACCATGCCTGCGTAATTTTTTAAATTTTTTATAGTAATAGGATCTTGCCATGTTGCCCAGGCTGGTCACAAGCTCCTGGCTTCAAGCGATCTTCCTGCCTCAGGCTCACAAAATATCGGCATCACAGGCGTGAGTCACCGCACCCAGCCTGGATTTTATTCTGAAATGGATGCAAAGCAGTTGGAGGCAGTGACTTCTGATTCAGGTGTGAGAACAAACCATGTGGACTGGGGAATGGATTGCGGTTTCAGGTGTGTTCTTGAGAGTAGACTTCCTTGGGGGAGAGGCTGAGATTCTGGTTCCCTGAGGTTAAGCATGGAATCCTGGAAGGTGCCACACCTGAGACAGACTCAGCTGGCCCTGGTGAAATGAGAAAACCCTTTTCTAACTGGCGGTGAGATGCAGCTACGCACCAATACAAGGGTGGAAGCACAGTGCTTCAGAGCACAGTCCTCCAAGTGTGGCGCCTGAACCAGCAGCAGTGGCGGAAGCAGCACCTGAGAACTTGTTAGAAATTGAAGTTTTCTGGCCTCACTGTAGCCGTAGTGAATCAGAAACTCTGGGGTTGGGGGCCAGGCGCAGTGGCTCACGCCTGTAATCCCGGCAGGGGATTACAGGGAGGCTGAAGTGGGTGGATTGCCTGAGGTCAGGAGTTCGAGACCAGCCTAGCGTCTACTAAAAAAATTAGCTGGGCGTCGTGGTGTGCGCCTGTAGTCCCAGTTACTTGAGAGGCTGAGACAGGAGAATTGCTTGAGCCCGGGAGGTGGAGGTTGCAGTGAGCTGAGATCACGCCACTGCATTCCAGCCTGGGCCACAGAGCAAGACTCCTTCTCAGTAAAAAAAAAAAAAAAAAAAAAATACTCTAGGGTTGGGACCTAGCAATGTGCTTGTAACAAGACCTCCAGGTGATTCTGATGAGCATGCACGTTTGAGAAGCCCGTTATACGGTGTTTGTGGCAGATAGCGGCAGAAAAGACTTGGGACTTACTACAAATGCACTAATGCACTAGTCTCATGGGAAGATAAGACAGACACAGTAAAGGGCTATAGCAAAGTGGTGCCCCGGTGCCGATCGGAACCTGCGTCTTGTGACTCTGTTCTAGTGCCCTTTCCTCAAGTGTTTATGGAGTGAAAGAATAAACAAAACTAACCTTGTATTTTTAAGAATAATTATATTTCTAAAGGAGGAGTTGGGTGGATGTTTAAGGACAAGTGCTATGGTGTGTGGACTCAGGTGACCTCGTTTCTCGTGGTACTATTTTCTCAGATAATTTAGAAAAGCAGTGTCAGTGTGAATAACTCACGCCTTTCTCCCTGTCACTGGTAGAAAAACAAGTGTTTTTGTCTCAAGTTACACCATTGAGACACTTAGCAGAGTGTAATAGCATTCTTTTATTTCTGTATTACTCAATCTATTTGGCCCTGTTTTGGTTTTGGAAGTCCTGGCACTCCCAAGTTATGTTTTTAGTGTCACGGAAGAAGGCAGAAGATTGATTATTTTCAGGCCTGGTATTTGTGCTTGCTCCTATCTGCTTTGTCCAACAGCGCTGTCAGAAAATCCTAGGATCATTTCCCTCACCCTCCACCCAGTGCTCTCTACCTGGCTAACACCCACCGACTTCTAATTTAATGGCTTGCAGGTCATTTCTTCCACGAAATCTTTTCTGACCCCTTGTGCTTAGGTTACATCTGTGTGTTAATCATTCCCATGTGCTTTTGTTAGTGTTTCCTGGTAGTCTGTGGGCTCCAGGAGGTCTTAAACCTCGTTTGTCTCAAGTTCAAGCTATATTGTGCTTCAAACATAGTGTCTGGCATGTGGTGGTACTGAGAAAGTAGCTGTTTCGTGGATGCTTTCCCTCTGAGTTGATTAACTACACTCTATGGTCGATCTTTGGAAGACATAGTGGTGGGTTCTTCCTAAAAGGGGGTTACACCGGATATTAAGACATGGTCCCTGCTGGGCACAGTGGCTCATGCTTGTAATCCTAGCACTTTGGGAGACTGAGGTGGGCGGATCACGAGGTTAGGAGTTCGAGACCAGCCTGACCAACATGGTGAAACCCCGTCTCTACTAAAAATACCAAAATTAGCTGGGCATGGTGGTGCATGCCTATAATCCCAGCTACTCAGGAGGCTGAGGCAGGAGAATCGCTTGAACCCAGGAGGCAGAGGTTGCAGTGAGCTGAGATTGTGCCATTGTACTCCAGCCTGGGCGACAGAGCGAGACTCCGTTTCTGTTTTTGTTTTTTTGTTTTTTTGAGATGGAGTCTTGTTCTGTTGCCCAGGCTGGAGTGCAGTGGAGTGATCTCGGCTCACTGCAGCCTCCGCATCCCAGATTCAAGCTATTCTCTTGCCTCAGCCTGCCGAGGCAAGGCTACGCCCCTTACCCGCCACTACGCCTGGCTAATTTGTTTCTATTTTTAGTAGAGACGGGGTTTCACCATGTTGGCTAGGCTGGTCTCGAACACCTGACCTCTGATTCACCTGCCTCAGCCTCCCAAAATGCTGGGATTACAGGCGTGAGCCACCGCGCCCAGCTGAGACTCCATTTCAAAAAAAAAAGACATGGTCCCATGGGGTCAAGATGGGAGAAGTATAGACAAAGCCAGAAATAAGTATTTATTTGAGGTAGATCTTAATGAGGGCAGAAATAAGTATTTCTTTGAGGTAGACCCTAATGCGGTATACACTCACAATGTGTTAGCTGCTGTGACTAACACAGAGATTTTGGTAGCTTTACATAATAAGGTATATGTTGTCTTCCCTTTATGTCTGTTGAACCTCCTCCATCTTATTCTTGCCATGGGGTCTCAGCAGTTGGTGGGGAAGAGGAACAGGGAGTGCAGTTGACCTGCCATCATGGGCTTAGAAGTGCTGCCCCTTGCTACTGCTGACATCCCATTGACCAGAAATCAGTTACATGGGCCTGACTTGTATAAATGCCAGTGAAATTGGGATTGGAATTGGAAATGTCATTTCCCTGTGTACCCAGGATGAAGACAGTGCAGTGAAATTAGTTATCATGTGACAGTCCCAAACAATTGATTACTTTGGTTTTAGCTACTGAGGTTTGATCAAAATAAAGCATACCTCCTATTTTTGTAGCCTGTTCATATATCAGTACCCTTTTTTTCTCAGAGACTAATGAGAGTGATGACCCACAGTGGTTCTTAACTTTTGCATGTCATGAAGAGGATGTCTTTCATTTAAATCCCAACTAAGGCCAGGCATGGTGGTTCATGCCTGTAATCCCAGCACTTTGGGAGGCCAAAGCAGGCGGATCACTTGAGGTCAGGAAGTTCGAGACCAGCCTGGCCAACATGCTGAAACCCCATCTCTACTAAAAATACAAAAATTAGCCGGGTGTCGTGGCACACGCCTGTTATCCCAGCTACTCAGGAGGCTGAGGCAGGAGAATCCTTTGAACCTGAGAAGCAGAGTTTGCAGTGAGCCGAGATCACACCATTGTACTCCAGCCTGGGCAACTGAGTGAAACTCCATCTAAAAAAATAAATAAATAAATAAAAATAAAAATTAAATAAATAAATCCCAACTAAGAGCCTGTCTTCCTCTGTAGGAGTCACCAGGGTAATTTGTCGAGGGTCCAGCTGTAGCATGCAGTCCTTACGTCATCAAATGAAATATTCAACCCTAAGTGGTGAACACGTCTGAATCCAAACAGATTGGCTCTCACAGGACAATATCTGCTTGTGTTCTGTGGTTGGCATTTTTTTCTTCTGCTCCTGGAGTTGACAACTCTGGGAAAAAGTTTGGTGGTATTGCAGAGGACTAACTAGTCCATTACCACTAGCCATCATTATGGTCTTGGAAAGGACTGGTGGTCAAATTCTTATTTCTTAAGGAGAAAATTGAAGTTGCTTTTAAGATTTGAATTTTCTGTTCACTAATCTCACTTATTTTCATCCAGAAAATGATATGAAAAATGATCCATGATATATTCGGTGGAGGAAAACACAGAGTGTTTATAGTACACTGTTTTTTGTTGTTGTTTTTGGATTTTTTAGGTAAAGATATGTTATTTTCCCCACTCAGCATCATGGTTCTCAGGATAGGAGCTGAAATCTTCATCTAATCTTCAATATCCCTCCCTGCCATCCTTCCAGCCCAGTATGAAGACTCAGTGAGAAGCTTGTAGTGGAGATACGTAGTTAAGCGGGAGGCCAGAGAGGTCAACAGGGGTCAGGTCATACAGGACCTTGTAAACCACGGGAATGCTTTTGGCCCCTCTCCTGACACTACTGGGAAGCCATTGAGAGAATGCAAACAGGGAGTGAATGCAAAGTGAGAGAGAGGGAGTGTGTATGTGTATGTGAGAGAGACACTGATGAATGATGATCACATTTATTGTGGGTTTTTTGGCTGTGGGGAAGGAGGCTCTGCAGGAGAGAGGAGGCGCAAAGGCAGTGTGGTGGCCTTCTCCTAGCTGACAGGAGAGGTCTCCTCCCTCCTTCTGCACAGAAGTTGCTTGTCAATCAGGAGCTTACCATCCCAGCTTCAAAGCAGGCAGTGCATTTGGGGTAAATATTTATGAAATGCCAAGCTTTGTGATCAAGATATATTTTGTTTTTAATGAGCAAATGACTCAGAATTGTTTGAGGTTATTAAAAGACAAATTATTGTGTGCCATCATGGAAAAAGGAAAGAGGAGAAAGTATAATTTTACATCAAGCAATTTATTTACAGCCATAATCCGCAAGCAATCAACCTCTTTAAACAAAATTATTTAATTTCTTGTAAAGGCTTAAAGTATGAAAATTTAATTTATTTAGGGAATCTCATTAAGAGGACTTTTAAAAAGTAAGGTGGTCTATTCAGTTGCTTTAAGGAATGTTAATTGAGTGCGTAAGATACCATAAACATTGTGTTTGGGGCATGAGAAATAACATGAATCTCTGCTCTCAAGACACTTCTAGTCTGGAAACAAGACAGTCAAAAGCCATTAATAAATGAGTAGAAATGTGCAAACTGTTTCTTCTTTTTTTAAAGTCAAAACCATTGTTTCAAATTGTATAACAGGTATTTTGGATATTACTTGGTTTTGGAAAATCTAGAGAATACAAAAAATTCTAAAGAAAAATCCTGACCGTAATCCCATTTCTCTAGGGCAAATACTGTTAATTTTATTTTTTTCTGTTCTTCATTGACACATATTTTTATACAGCTGAGAATTACTGTAGATACAATTTTCCTATCTTGCTTATTTTATATCACATTAACAAGCATTTGCACACATTTCCCCATTTTTAATGACTACAACCTATAAAATATTCCTTTGTCAGACTGGATTATCATTTACTTGCTTTTGTTATGTTTTGATAGACATTTAAGATAAGACGGATTCATAAAATTTACCCATTTTATGTCTCAAATCATCTTTTACACTTAACAGTTATAATAAAACATTAATGGGGAACTGAGATTTAAAAAAAAGATATCTCTCTGTATGTATGTCTCTGAGCTTTGCCATCCACAACGAAAAAAAAAGTGGACCAAGTCATCATTACAATAATTGTACATCCTTGAGAGAATAGTGGGGGAATAATACATTTGACTCATTGTTTCTGGCATATTCTATCACTGGACATGTAGCTCCTACCCTGAAATTGGTTAAGAAGGAACATCTTGTTTTTTGTTTTGTTTTGTTTTGTTTTTAAAATGGAGTCTTGCCCTGTCGCCAGGCTGGAGTGCAGTGGCATGATCTTGGCTCACTGCAACCTCTGCCTCCCAGTTTCAAGCAATTCTCCTGCCTCAGCCTCCCTAGTAGCTGGGACTACAGGCACACGCCACCACGCTCAGCTAATTTTTGTATTTTTAGTAGAGATGGGGTTTCACCATGTTGGCCAGGCTGGTCTCCATCTCTTGACCTCGTGATCTGCCCGCCTTGGCCTCCCAAAGTGCTGGGATTATAGGCGTGAGCCACCGCACCCAGCCAGAACATCCTTTAAATCCAAGAAGGCAGTTTGCTTCTAATTTAGGGAATCTTCATGCCTGATTTTGAAACTTTTAGTGGATGTCATTTCTGTTTCACTCTTCCAGTGACATCTAAAATCTACTGTTTATTTTGCTTTTTTAAAAAAGGTCCAACATAAAGTCACTTTAAGGTGACTGTTACCTACACTATCTTAACACAGGGGCTTGACTGTATTGATGAGAAAAAGCTTCAGCTTTTTTTTTTTTTTGGTTGTTGCAAGTATTCCTTGGATTTTTGTTCGGAATGGCATGGGATTCTAGTAAGCTCTCTATGTGGGCTCATGGGTCCTTGGAAAGGTGGCATGACTTAGGGGAAAGAACCAGGCATGGGGTGAGTGAGTGGAAGCTGAGCCTGCCAGCACTCATCTCTTAACCCTTTGGCAAATTAAGGCAACTACCCTTACCATCAGTAATCCATCCCTGGCAGTCAGATATCCTGAGTGAAAGTGCTGACCAGAGTCTATTTCACATTATTTTACATAGGACAAATTTTAATGTGTTATGTGTCAATGTGCAAAACCCTCAATCAATGTTCTGAAGCAGAAGTTGGCAAATCCAGCCCACTGCCAGTTTGTGTAAATAAAGTTTTATTAGAACACAACAACACCCACTTGTTTACATGTGATTACTTTTCTACTATAGTACTTAAGTAGTTGCAATAGAGAGATGTGGCACCAAAGTCTAAAATATTCACTAAGTGTTCCTTTACAGAAAAAGTTTACCAACTCTTTTCTAAAATATGACTAAAAGATAGTAAAATATCTTATATATACACAGCTATCACGTTAAGGATGTAAAAATGTTTAAAACAATTACTTAACAGTTAATATGATCTCAACATTTATTTTGTTTGAAATGTGACTTCTTTTTTAATCATGAAGAACATCTGAAACGCATCACTTTTGTGGCTGGGTTTTCAAAACCTCTAGGGAGGTTTCTACCAGTTGTACTGCAATGTGACACTTAACCTTCACCCATTTCGTTAAAAATGTTACATTAAATTTGAAGGATGTGATAGGATTTTTTCTTTTATAATAGCAGCAGACAAAACTGTTTTATTTAGAAATAAATAAAACATTATTTTCTGTAAAGTTTGGATATTAAAAGCCAATTCAACAACAACAACAAAAGGCATTCAACTAGGAAACTGTCAACTGGATCAATATTCTGTGGCATTTGGTTTTATTTCACTTCTTAGAAGCTCAGTATTCTTATCTGTAAAGTGGGAATCAAACTTCCTTACTGGGCTACGTGAAGGTTAGGTAAGTAAAACTATGCCTGACACATTTTGGGAATACATTAGCTGTTGGTTCCCTTTCCTTTTACTACCCTTAGCTTAGTTAGAAGAGCAAATAATCGTAACTATGAAATATTTTCAGAAAATGTTCCAAATTGACAGAGCTTCTGCTTACGGTTACCTGGAGACCCGAGTAAAAGCCAGGGAGAAATTGGAAAGGTCCATGTATTTGGGTAAGAGATACTAGCAGCTGTAACCAACATTCCAGAATTTGAAATTTTTGAAATTAGCCGGGTGTGATGGCACGCGCCTGTAGTCCCAGCTGCTCGGGAGCTTAACTCAGTGCAGTTTAATGGGTGAGCACCTCCCACTCTTAGTGCTGGTTGAGGGGGACAGGAGCGGTGGTGGCTCTGCTCCATGTAGTCTTTCAGGGACCCAGGCGAATTCCATCCAGTGACTCCACTATCTCCAGGAACTAGGCGTTCTCTACTGGATCTCTGCGCCCACAATCCAGGGAAGAAAGCAGTCATTAGGCAGGGTGCCAGAGGCTTCAAGATCTGAATGAAAGTAGTGTATACCCACTTCCATCTGTTTGGTTAGAACTCAGTCACCAGACCCCACCTAACTACAAGTGATGCTGGGAAATGCATTCCAGCTGTGTGTTCAAGAAAAAAATGGATTTGATGAACGTTTAGCTGGTCTTTGCCACAGACTGACCGCATTTTCTTGTATTATTATGGAGGACAAATGTTTACCATACATAAACTGCCCAGAGGTGCTGATAATCTGAGAACCTATCTCCAACAAGTCCCCTGGGAAGGGCAGCATTTAAAGACAGTCGTGCTGGTTTGGAACAATTTATCTGCCTACTTGTTTAAATATATTTAAAAAATTAGCCTGCAATCTGAATCTACTTCCCACATGTTGTGTGCCATTTAGGCATTTTGGCATTCTAAAATGACAGATCTATCTCAGAGTGAGTAAGTTTAGGAATACATACTTAAGAAATGTTGCATGCAGTGACATTTTCCTTCCCAAAGTGATCTACGTGTACTCAAATTTATTTTGTTATTTTATAAAATAAGAAGTTGTATACAATATTGAGTAGAATTCTTTATCCGTGATGGCAGATAGAATATCTGTTGAAATACTACCACTGTTACTTATTTTGAATTGCACATTTTACAATGAATTATATCAGAATTATATCAATAAAAAATTGAAAAATTTTTCAATTTTTTAACACCTTTAATAGATCTAAACACACCTTTTTTTTTAAAGTTATTCATTTACATCATGATTATATGAATATTTTAGGATTATAATCACCCTAAAATGAAGGACAAAATTTATCATACCAAAATAGAAATTTAATTTAAAGTACAAAGAACTTGATTACAAGGTTTAGTAGACTAGAAACAAGACATAAAAGAAGATATTAAAAAACACTTTTTAAAACACCCTCAGCAGTATAGTTTTACAGTAGATTTGGAAAAAATACAACAGCATTTATTAATGTTTGTGAAGATCATATTATAGACTAATCAAAGATCAAACTTTTGTAAGGTTCAAAAAACACACATAAGCAAATTTTGGTCATTTCCTGGAAAATACTAACTTTAAATATTTTCATTCAGGCTGGGCATGGTGGCTTATGCCTGTAGTCCCAGCACTTTGGGAGACAAAGGCAGGCAGATTGCTTGAGGCCAGGAGTTTCAGACCAGCCTGGGCAGCACAGTGAGACACTGTCTCTACAAAAAATACAAAAATTAGCCTTACATAGTGACACCTGCCTGTAGTCTCAGCTACTTGGGAGGCTGAGGTGGGAGGATGGCTTGAGCCTGGGAGATTGAGGCTGCAAAGAGCAGAGATCATGCCACTGCACTGCAGCCTGAGCAACAGAGTGAGACCCTGTCTCAAAAAAGTAAATAATAGGGCTGGGCGCGGTGGCTCACGCCTGTAATCCTGGCACTTTGGGAGGCTGAAGCAGGTGGATCACAAGGTCAGGAGATCCAGACCATCCTGGCTAACACGGCAAAACCCCGCCTCTACTAAAAATACAAAAAATTAGCTGGGCATTACAGTGGGCACCTGTAGTCCCAGGTGCTCGGGAGGCTGAGGCAGAAGAATTGCTTGAACCCAGGAGGTGGAGGTTGCAGTGAGCCGAGATCACACCATTGCACTCCAGCCTGGTGACAAAGCGAGACTCCATCTCAAAAATAAATAAATGAATAAATAATAAAACACAAATTTTCATTCAGTATCATACAGTTAGTGAAGTTTGTTTGAGATGGAAGCTGCTCTTGGCCATATTGTGATCCAGGGGCCTTAGTCAAAAGTCAGACTTGTCCACAGACATGTGTAATTAAAAATACTCCGCTCACTTTTCTTGGTACTCCATGACATTTCCCACTACCTGTCACTTTGTCCTTGACAATATATGGGGCAGAAAACAAATTGCTTGGACGAGGTTGGTTTTCCAGTCAGCTGTTCCTTATTTTTCTCCGGTGCTTCTTTGTTATATTAGAGTTCAAATTTACTATTCATGAAGCACATTTTAATCAGTGACCATATCAGACAAATGGAAGCTAAGCGCTGGTTAGTCTGTTGAAAATAAACATGAGGGCTCTCATTAATGTCGCTGTCTGAATAATTAGTTGAGCATCCAGTCCTGAGCAGCGGTGAAAGCAGACCGGCGTCTCACTGGAACGACAGGCTGACAGCCCCGTCTTGGAGAATGGTCATTAGTGTGCCCCGCCATCAATGTCATGTTACTGTGTCAAATTAGTTAGTGTCCCCTTAGGAGAGAAGCCGGACCTACAAATTATCCTCCCACATCCCTTGGAAACTGTGTTTGCCAAACCTGCAATCGAGTGTGAGCAAATTATTAACACGGCTCATAAATTAACTAGTTTACAGGCTTATAACATTTTACAAGTAGATAATAAAGGGGAGAAAAGTTTTCCAATTGCATTGCCCTGACGTGAGGCTGTGATCTGCCGACTGTTCCTTAAGGAGTCCACAGCTCATAGTTTTTTGTTAAGAGACCAAACACATGGGGTGTCAGAACAAATGTTTGGAAATGTAGAATCTAAAAGGCAGCCAGTGTAAATCCATTGAAAACAATATAATTAACTTCATTATCTCATTGCTCTGGTAAGTCGATGACAATGGTCATCTTTCTTTTAGTGGCAGTTGCTCATTAATGAATTCACCAATTAAGTTTGAACGATTACAGCCTTTACCAACTGAAATTATCTTAAAAACATTTTTGATGCATTCTTATCATACTCTTAAGCTCCCTTGCTCAAGAGGGAAAATGCCCACACAGCACATTAAACTCATATAAGAATGAAGATTCAAAAGTCATGTGCAAAGAGTTTATGCACACTAGACACCAGATACCTAGAAAACATAGTGTGGACAAATCTGGCCTGAGTTTATCTCATATCTAGAAGAGACACCCACTGGGAACACCATCTCTTAACTCTCTTCTGAGTTCTGGTAGGCAGACAACCCACATAGTTTCCGGAGACAGGTGACTATTCAAATCATAAAACTTCGTGCATCTCCTTTTTAGTTTCAACTTCTCCATCTGAGTAGGTTAAAAACATGTAAATTCACAAAGTATTGCCTGAATTTACTATTGAAAGAGAACACTGCACACAGACATACATGTACGTGCCCTGAAAGCTCAGGCTTTCTACCCATTCTATAGTTCCATTTTTTTTTTTCTGTATTAGTGAGAGTCCTTTATTTAATCTTGAGGACCATATAGATGGCATTATTATCTCAAGGATCTATGCAGAAAAGATCTGGCATGTGAAACCTTGCTACTGACAGCTATTCGCAAAAACTTTCTGAAAGTGCTTGAGGATGAGTTGACTTATCTGTCAGCAACTTCAACTTACTTGGAATTGGATTTGGTAAATATTCTACTAATAACCTAACCAAGCGATGAAAGCTTTGCATTCTCAGCACATGAACAGAGTGACTGTTTCCATGAGAAGGTGTGTCACAGTCTCCTTCTGCATTTGAAATGCAACTGAAAAAAAAAGAGTTGCTAACTGTGGCAAGTAAGATTTTCTGTTTGGCTGGCAAGAGAGAGCTTGTATGTTTCGCTAGTAGGGCGCCTGTGTCCATGTATGTACTTACTTCCTCCTGTCTCTTCTACTGAGTGCATTGAGACAGGCTAAAAGATCAAAACTTATGGCAAAATTATCATTTGGACCTATGGATCTTCTTTTTCTTATTTCTCAGGATGTATTAGCACTGTAATTATGAGAATTTATCTTGAGAAATAAGAAATTATAAGCTGAGCATGATGGCTCATGCCTGTAACCCCAGCACTTTGAGAGGCCGAGGCGGGTGGATCATTTGAGGTCAGGAGTTTGAGACCAGCCTGGCCAACATGGTGAAACCTTGTCTCTACTAAAAATACAAAAATTAGCCAGACACGGTGGCGGACACCTGTAATCCCAGCTACTCAGGAGGCTGCGGCAGGATAATCGCTTGAAACTGGGAGGCGGAGGTTGCAGTGAGCCGAGATCATGCCACTGCACTCCTCTAGCCTTGGAGATAGAACAAGACTCTGTCTGGAAAAAAAAAAAAAAAAAGAAAGACAGAAAATTATTTCTGGGAGTGGCACACACCTGTAATTGCAGCACTTTGTAGGCTGAGGCAGGAGTATCACTTGAGCTCAGGAGTTTGAGACCAGCCGGCCTACTAAAATTTAGCTTGTCTACTACAATTCCAAAATTATTTGGGCATGGTGGCGCACACCTATAGTTCAAGGTACTTGGGAGCGCTTGAGTCTGGGAAGTTGAGGCTGCAGTGAGCCCTGAATGTGCCCTGCACTCCAGCCTGGGTGGCAGAGCAAGACCCTGTCTCAGAAAAAAGAAAAGAAATAGAAATTATGGTACGGAAGATAAAGGAACTTAACTTCCTAAGTGGATGTCAGTGCCTTCAAGAGTGACAGTTTTACTCACCTACATAACATTTTGCATCCTCCTCCTGTAATTCAGGTTGTGAGCTAGGTCAAATGCTGATTCTAGAAGGCAAAGGATAAAATAGATGCTTAGATACATGATTATATACTGAAGGTAAATGTGGTGTGTAAATGAGGGATACCAAAGGCTCGTGTGTCTGTGTTGCTTTTGAAGCATCACCATTTGCCCCTTCACTTAACCTCTTCTTTTCTTTTTGCTTTCAGCTTCCCTCTGTGTGTTGCAGTCCTGTGGCATTATGCATGCCCCCTCCCAGTGACCCCAGGCTTTTTATGGCTGTGAGACACGTTAAAATTTCAGGGTAAGTGACAGACACCACTGATGCTGTATACCACCTAAAAATTGCCATCTACCTTTGCGGGGGACCCAGTGGTCGATATAGTAATCCTGCAGAAGATAATGGCCTTTCTAATTATCAGGCCCTGATTCTGAAGCTAGCAGGCATTTGAATGCTGCTACCCCCCATGATAGCTTTATGGTTTTCAAGAATAGGGTTCATAACGGGGATCATATTTGTGGGAAGGTGACCTAACGCAGGGGTTGGTAAAATTTGTAAGGGACCAGATAGGAAATATTGTCATCCTCATGAGCCATACAGTCTTTTTTGCAACTAGTCAACTCTGCCTTTAGAGCACAAAAGCAGCCATAGATAATATACAAGCAAAGGGGTGTCACTGTGCTCCAGTGAGACTTTATTTACAAAAACAGACAGTAAGCCATATTTGGCCTGAAGACTATAGTAGGCTGTCCCTTGATTGGATGCATCAAAAACGGACGTTTGACCTGTAAACCTGACACCTCGCTGGGTACCACTCCGTCTGACCTTGAGCAAACCATTTATCTGCGAGAAACAGGAGTAAAAAATACATACCTGCCCTTACTACCTTGAAAGATGGTGTTGTAAGGATGAAACAAGATATAATGCATGTGAAAGCACTTTGAAAATTTCGAAACTCCTTACGAATGTGATGATCGGCTCTACAGTCATTCTGGTTCACCTTGTGGAGTATGACTTCTTCACCTTTTTAATCACATTGGGCTTTCATGAGCGAAATGAATGTGGGGGAAAGCTCTCTTATTTTCTGAGTAATGTGGTTTGTCTGTACGTTCCTTCTATTTTACAGTTGATGGACAAGCTGTTGAAATGTCTTTCTTTTTAGTATCAAATATGGATGAAGGGATATGCGGGTAGATTATGGTAGGCTAAAGATCAAATGCCAATGAAGAACGATTAAATTTCCTTTAATCATCAGAATCTGAGAGTGCTGTAAGATCTCACCTTTAATATAGGCCTTAATAAATAATAATGCTTTGGATGCCTACAAGTATGTTTGAATTTCACAAGTCTTGCATGTCAAAACAGAGAGACAGGCTCAGCAAATATGCTTCCCTGGGCTAGCAATACTAATTAAGAAGGCAAGTCATACTTAAACAAACAGCTTTGGGAATAGAGGGTTAATCAGAATCCCAATTCATGAATTTTCTAGTTTTTTTTTTCCCTCAGAGAAAATTGTAGTGTCATCTTTAGATATGTTTTCATATCATTATATTAGTTAAGAATTGTTTTCTAGTAAGAGAGATATAAGTATAAAAAATTATTTAAGTATTCTGTCGTAAAAACATCTGGGAAGAGCAGTTTGTGTCTTCTATCTTTCTACTCTGCTTATTCAAGTGCGTTCCTTCATCTTCAAGGTCACATGGTGGCTGCTGGCTCTCAGGCCATTGCCTCTACATCCAAGACAAAAAGTAGTTTTCCTGGCTGAGGCAGGCCTTTTTAAAGCACTTTCCCTGTAGCCTTATCCAATGATGCCTGCTTACATCCTATTAGCCACCCCTAACTATAAGGGTATCTGGGAAATGCATCCTTAGACTTGAACAATTTGATGTCCCAGGTAAATTCTGGGTTCTAGTACTAAGAAAAGGTGAATGCTTACTGAGCAACCATTATGGTTATTTTTACGAAATCATGCTGTCAATTTTGCTTACATGTTTAATTTTTATTTATCTTCAATGAATGCCTTCTGTTGACTGTGCCTTGTTTGAATTTTACATGTTAGAATTTTAGCCTGTTTAATTCTCAGCAGAGATACAGCTCAGTAAATATTTTAAGACCACAATATTCTTACTGAAAGTGCCATGGCAAATCTGAGAAATACATGTCTTTATTAAGAGAGCTATAAAGCAAAATTTAAACTCTCGAATATGCTAGTCTAGTGGGTTTTCCTTCCTGTGGATGTAAGATTTCATTAAGGCTTGAGTACTAGCATGAGGTCTTAGCGGCACGCACTCACACCCAATTCTGTTCCCCCTATATGGGCAGGGGACATTGCTGACAGCTTTGCATTGTCCCTCTGTTCTTATGTAGACTCAAGGACGGGACAGAACTCTCCATCCTACCTTTCTGTGATTTGTTGCTCCCTGTATCTCTGCTGAAAGCCTACCGTGGGAGTGGGGTGCACGGGACAAGTAAGCCACTCCTGTCCAAATTTTCTGTCCCAAATTGGCCTGTACATGATTCTTGTGAAACTTTTTATCCCATAAAATGAATAGAATGAGACTTCCCTATGCTTTGTATTAATAATATATTCTCTGCCTATACTGGCCTGTGACGAGTAGTCATAAAACTTAGGGTAATGGATGCATTCGCAGAAAACTCCTTGGATGCCTGCTGTGGATACGGGATAGCAGCATGGTTAAGAGTGTCTGCTTTGAAGTTAGATTGGCTTAGACTCAGATTCCACCTTTTCCACTTCCTGGCTGAACAACCCTAGGCAAGTTACTTAACCTTTCTGTGCCACGGCCTCCTTATCTGGAAAAGGGGATAAAAATAGAAGCCAGCACACTATGAAGAGTTAGAGAGGTGATGCTTGTAAAGAGCTTAGCACGGATCCTGGTACATCATAAATGCCAGCATTGTACTAGGCACCCCAGGTGATAGAGTGGAAATCTCTGTCTCTGACAAGCTTGTACCGTCCTGTTGCTGGTTCACTGGTCGTTGTTTTACTGATAGATGACGCATGTTTCGCAGTCCATTGCTCCTCACCTGGTATTCCCTTGTAAATGCAAGTACAGCCTTGGGAGCTTGTCCTGCTGCACATCTGCAAGGACACGTGCAGCTATGTGTACAGCTGCTGTAGCCCTGTTAGCAGAGCTTAGGTCTCTGGATCCTGTTTTGAGGATTTCCCCTGAGAAGCATACAGTTCTTTTTTTATTCCTTTTTTTTTTTTTTTGACTTAGTCAGACAGTGGTCCTGCCTCGCAAGCAGAATTCACTAACAGCTTTCAAGTTGGTATTGCTGATGATAATCTGAAACTGTAGGGTTTCGCTCGTGCAGGCTGATGTTACATGATGTCGATCTTCTGCCACCTCATCCCCCATCCCTGCCCCTGTGCTGACTCGGCAAAGCAGGTCCTAGTCCCCCACAGATCCTCTTGGGAATGGCCCTCAAAGGACTGTGTCATCTGCACACAGAAGCTGCCACAGGTCCGTGGCAAAGAATGTCAGCAGTACTCATGGATGACCCAGTTGGTGACTTGTACCCAGATTGAAAAACAGTGCCAACCACGTGACCCTGGCTGTCTCTTGAGTTTTTGAGCCCTGTTAGGTGAGACGGGTAAGAGTCACACCACCTATAATAACAAACCTGCAGTGATAATTCATTAACATTGACACCATATCACAGAATTGATGGTTTTGGGGCAACAGACCCCAGCCTATAGTAGTACTTATCAGGGGTCTGCCTGACATAGGCTTTGCTTCCATCATGTTCACTGTGTGGAGATAGTGGCTTGAAGATCTGGCGTGTTCAAAAGACTCTTGGAAACTGAGCTTTTGCCGCGTGGTTTCCAATATTTTGTTTAAACCCCATTACTCTTCTCAGATGTCATAAAAACTCCCTTGCCTCTGAATTACGGGATACCTTCCATGCCTCCCAGGACTCACTCCTTCTCATCCCTTAGTGTTCAGTTAAAAAATCAACCCCTTGAACATGCTTTTGCTGACCACCTACGTGAAAGGGGACAGCCCCTTTATTATTTTTCTTGATCCAAACCTCTTGTTTATTCCATATGTTACAGGCCTGTCCCTTCATGAATTCACCTGTTTATCAGGTTATAAGCAAGAAGTAGGTCTTATTCAGTGTGGCTTCTCCATGGCTAGCAGTGCCTAACATACGGTAGGTATGCATGCAGTCAGTATTTGTTGAATCAGTCAGAGTCTGGGGATTTCCCTGTGAATTTCTGTATTTTTATGGCACCTAAGAGGACTGTATCTGGTTGAGGGAGAAAGAGAAGGAACAAAGCTACACACATCCCCTTTATTGTAGGAATAAAATACTGCCCTTGGGTTTTCTCTGGAAAGTTCCCACTGTGTACTGCATACTCTGCGTGTCCCATCCGGAAGGGGTTTTACATTATCTTCCCCATGAAGACAGAATCATTTGCCATTTGAGCCTGAAGGATATTGTGGGTGGTACAAATTGATTAAGGACGTTGGGATCCAAGCTCAAACCCCAACACTCTCATTCAGTGGCTCTTTTTTTGGACAAATTATTTTCTCTCTCTAAGACTCAGTTTACTTGCCTGGGGCAGGGGTAATAGCATTACCTAGCCACTGAGCTATTGCGAGGATTAAATTAGATGGTACGTATAAAGCACTTTGCACAACGTCTGGAACAGAATAACAGTGCTGTTGATTTAAGGGTATCAGCAAAGGCTTTGGGGACCTCCACTGATAAAACTCATCTTCTGCTTTCTTGTGATGTTCATTTTAGAGGTGGCAAAGATGGCAAAGAACCTTGATTCCCGATTATATTTGCTCATGTTTCATGTGCTGAATTAACTTCAAAAAGTACAAAATAAGCAAGCAGTGAGATAGTCTGTTTTATATTTGTGTTGACGCGTTGACTGTGGTATGCTCATGACCTGTCTCAGGTAGCACATGCTAGAAACCTCAAGTGCTGCAATGGCTCAGTGTCTGGAGCCTGACCCACATCCAGAAAACCATGGAAATTGAGAGTTTGGGGTGCTGCAGTGTCTGTACGCCTTCTTGCTGGGGATATGTTTTGCCTTTAAGTTAATCAGAGCTGGTTTGATCTCCTGCCTTGCAATAGAGGGCATCTTAAATTTCCTTAAATTCTCTTCTCTCTCTCTCTTTTTTTTTTTTCTGGAGATGGAGTCTCGCTCTGTCACCCAAGCTGGAGCTCAGTGGCACAATCTCAGCTCACCATAACCTCCGCTCCTGGGTTCAAGCGATTCTCCTGCCTCAGCCTCCCTAGTATTTTTTTTTTTTTTTTTTTTTGTATTTTTAATACAGACGGGGTTTCACCTTGCTGGCTAGGCTGGTTTTGAACTCCTGATCTTGTGATCCGCTCATCTCGGCCTCCCAAAGTGCTGGGATTACAGGCGTGAGCCACTGCGCCCAGCCCAATTCTCTTCTCTTTTTTTTAAAAAAATATACTCGATGTATCGGTCCTGAAAATTCACATCACTTCTCTTTTGATAGAAAACCAAAGTCTATATAGTCTGAAAGGAGTTAGATATAAATGTCTTTCATTATTAACACCAATTTCTTCCACCTGCTTGAAGAAGATGATCTATTATTTTTGCTATATTGTTCCACCATGTCAGTGGTTGACATTTGTTGTTCATTGTGAATTTTTTATGTAAAAGCTGAAGCAGAGAGAGGGACCTGTCTCACTCTGTATCACATGACTTTCTAGTGGACAAGAATGAAATCTATGAAATCATATACTCTTATTTACACGACTTATGGAGTAACTAGGGTTATCTAGGAAATTAAAATAGCCATTTCTTTTATTAATTCATAACTTGTACTCTTGCAACTTAACAATAAGAGGACATGATTAAAATATAGTTTAAGGCATCAAACGTGGTTACTAATATCCTTTTAGGAAAGGAAAAGATGAAATCCAGTAAGTTTCAGTCAAAGTAAGTGAATAAATCAGAAAAAAAAAACATTGGTTAGACTCATGATAACCCTCAGAGTGGCTAACACCCAGATTTTTTGCATCTCTAAAAATATATAACACCCCCGTCTCCAAATATCACTTCAGAAACTAAAATAATAATTCGTGAAAGGGGAAACAGATCCGTGTAATATGAGACTTGATCAGGCAGTTTACGCGGGATGCTTGAGGGCCTAGATCAGCCCTTGTGCTGCCCTCTTCTCAATACCCTGGTGCCTGAGGAGCAGCGGGGAAGATTAGGAGCTTTCTGAGGGTTTTTACTTTAATGCTTTGAAATTTTGCTGCATCGTCTGAGTCCAATTTGGTTCAGCAGTCTCTCAGTGCCAGGTGACTCTGGCTAAGATGCTCTAGGGCTGAATTTCTTAATGCCAGCTTTCCCAGGGGATCAGTAAAGGTTTTGCCCTGGGTATTCCAACCAGGAGAGCCTGTGTCCTGTCTTTGTCCACATCTGTCCCCAGTCATTAATGGTGACGCAAAATAGTCTCCCACTCCTGACTCACTTCCTAAACATGGCAGTTTCTTTGGGACTCTACTCCTAGAATAATTGGTGCTTAGACCTTCTTAGGTTTATCTGTATGTATGTACCTAGAAGAACTTGCATTTCATGCTGTCACCAATATTCTGCATGCTTAAAAAGTAGGGAGAGGTGGAAGTAGAATTTTCTAAACTCATGAAAAATCTAATCCTGAAAAATCTCAATAAACAGCAGTTTTTTAAGAGAAACAGTCTAGCTTTTGAAAGGTCTACCCTATAATAGCTACCTTTACTGTCTGTATGCCAGACATGATGCTAAGCGTTTGATATTTATTAACTCATAGTAACTCTGTGAAGTAATCATCATTCTAAAAATTCATTTTACAGGTGAGGAAGCTGAAGAATAGTGAGTTAAATGACTCACCCAGAGCCCTCTGCTTATATGGAGCAAAGTAGGATCTGGACCTAGAAATTCCTTCCCCTCGTACCCTGTTGTGTTTTTTTTTTTTTTTTTTTTTGAGATGGAGTCTCGCTCTGTTGCCCAGGCTGAAGTTGGAGTGCAGTGGTGCAATCTCGGCTCACTGCAACCTCCACCCCCCTGGTTCCAGCGATTCTCCTGCCTCAGCCTCCCAAGTAGCTGGGACTACAGATGCATGCCACCATGCCTGGCTAATTTTTGTATTTTTGGTAGAGACAGGATTTTGCCATGTTGGCCAGGCTGGTCTCGAACTCCTGACCTCAGGTGATCCACCCACTTCAGCCTCCCAAAGTGCTGAGATTACAGGCATGAGTGACCACACCCAGCCGTACCCTGGTTCTTAATCACTATGCCATGCAGTCTTCCTCACGCACACATATTCTTGGGGTATCGACTTGCAGGCATTGTTTTGTTTTCACATAAACTTTTCACTCTAGGACTGCATGTGGAGCTGTTATACTTCAATGCTATCTAATAGGCCCTGCTTGATCTTACTAGACTTCTTCAAATGCTTTCTTTTTGCTAACACAAGAGCTATGGGAAATAAAAGTGTGTCCCAATTTGATTAGGAACAAGGACAACCACTTAATTGCCATTCTTCTATCTCCAGTTGGATGTGCCTGTTAAGACATTTTCTCTAGATCTTTGAGTCATTTTTCTCTGGGACATTTTTCTAATTAACCTCATCTCTCTAGCCCTCATTTTACTTCATATTAGCCTCTGACCACCTAATAATTGATTTGTTCTGCTCAATCACCTGTGTGAAAAGCGAGAGGGTCTCCCTCCCAAAGCTTTGGTCCTGTACCTGGGCATTTTCCCAGCAAGCAGGATCAGAATGTTCTTTTAGTTCTTGGAAACATTCACCTGGAAGGCTTTTTATTTACCAGGGTGAATCTGGGGTACTGAAAGGTAACATTGGCTAACAGAGTAGAAGACCTTTGGTTACTTAGTCAGTAGAATTATAGGTTTATAAGCTGTATGCCAAGGACTTTGACCTTCAAATATTAGTAAAATATTAGGCTTGAAGAAATGTATAAATGCCAGTTTCAAGAGACCACAAATAAGCAATTTTGACTTAAAAGGTTTGAAGTGTTCATATTGCCTTGTTAACACAAAGAGCAGACAGCCCACTTCTAAAGTGTCGGTGCCTTAAAATACTGAGCTCACCATATTTTAGGTCTTGTTGGTTCTGAGTGACCAGCTTAGTCATAAAGGGGAATTAATTGGCTCATAATGTTGAAAAGTCAGATTGTGGAACTAGCTCCAGGGAAATCTGGAGCAGGAGGTTCCGATCATGCCATTAAGTCTTGGTGGCAGTCTTCTGGCTGTGCTGTGCTCCCTGTTGGATTCATTCACGGAGGCGATTCCCTGGTTGTGGCAGGATAACCTTTCATGAGTCTGTTTTTGTAGCAACTCCAGCAGAAAAGATCTTTTCTTAAGAGTTCTAGCAGCTGTCACGGAATCTGGATCTTCCTGCTTCTGTGATTGGTCTGGTGTGTGCCACATGCCTTTCGGTGAAACACTTACTGGAGCTGGAGCAGGAGTGAGTTGGGGGAGGTGGGAGGTCCTGCTTGGCCTAGGATGGGTCATGTGTCCATCTCTAAAGGCATGGATGGCCTTTGACCTACACAAAACAATGGGAAGTAGGTGAAAAGAGTGCTGGTTTCAGAAGAAGGAGACAGAACTCTGGGAAAGTGAACTATGTTTATGTACCACGTCGGGTACTATACTTGATACACAGCAAATACATAGAATTACAGGGTGGAAGGAACCTTTAAATATCATGTGGTTCAGCTAACCCACAACTGAATGTCATCTATGGGAGTTTTCCCAGAAAGTTGTCTGCCTAATGCTTGACATCTTCAATGACATTTAGTACCTTGAGAGTGGGCTGTGCCTCAGAAATGCTACCATGCCTCTGTCCTCGAGGAGTCTAGAGTTCATTCATTTCCTGCCTTCCTTCTATTCATTCTTCTCTCCAACCGTCCGCCTACCATCTGCCACAGTTTGTCGTCCTAAGGCAAGATGCTTGCTTTTAACATACTTACATGTGCAAGGTAGACAGAAAAGTCAGTTATAATATGGTGATAGAGAAGCTACAAGAATACTGGTGTATTGTGCGTTTTGATTGGGGAGGGGATTGGAGAAGGGAGATTGGAGGGCCTCATAGCAGGAATGATGCCTCAGAGGATCAACAGGAGTTGCCGAGTAGCCAAGGGAAAGACGGTCTTTTTGGTGGACTTAGTAGGATTAAACCCTATATTAACATTCAGACTTGCTTTTGAATGACCCAGGAAAATTGGCTTATAAAGTAGCTTAGCCCAGTCAAAATGCATATGTCTTTTAGGTCACATAAAGAATGTAAGTGGTGGGAATAATATCCTGATGATGAAACATTTTTGTACAGGTGAGCCATGTGACATCTTCCAAGTCACCTCCATCTCCTGTTTCTTAATAAATACGTAATAAGTGAATGGATGAAACCTTCTTGGGAAAAACTTCAGTGAGTTAAATTACAGAATTTTAACAACCACTTTCCTAATAATTTTGAAAGGATCGGATATTATTTGTTTATTCATACATTCTTGGGGGCAAAGGAATACTTTGAACCTCAGTTTTCTCATCTGGTACCTGAGGATAAAAATAGTACCTCCTGAAGGGTTAGGGATATAGAGAATAAACATCTGGAGCATGTGAAACACCAAATATGGTTCTATCACCTGGTAAGCCCTCTGTCAATATTACTTGTTATCAAAGGGTATCTATGATTTTTATACCTCATTGGTTGTCAAAAGCTTAAAATTTAGTTATGTCCATTTAGCTACTTGATATAAATGTTTTTCCATGTGCCCTGGATGGAATATATTTTTTTATTTTTGCATGTTACTTACACCTTAAAAATTAAAGATATTAAAGATGGTGAGATTTAGCAAAAAACTTTAATTTCACATGCTTTTAATGCTTCCCTGAATTAATAATTTTCATGTCCATCATATTTTCTCCTTGGCCCACAATTCATCCCATATTTGGATCTTGGCAAATGATGACTTGGTTAATTAGGCAGTCTGTTAACTCTGATTACTAAGTTATAACAGATCAGTGTAGAAGCATCACTGTGCAATTTGGATTAAAAGGCTCTTCATTTTATCAAAACAAATTTACATTTATGGGTAACTGTTGAAGTGCGTTATGTTAAAATGATGCATTTCATAAGGAAAATTTTAAAAGGATAAAAATTATTTCCTCCTACGAAGTTATTTTTTTATTGTGACATTCATCACATTATCTTTCACTAGGAATATACATAAAATCTTGGAATTTTCTTTTAAGGCTTGGAAATTATAGCTGATTTTATACCTTGATTATACAAATATGATGGATGCATTGCATTTTTATTTAAGCATAATTTAGTGTAGTGGCACATGGTTATATTCCAATTCTGACCACAGTGGCCTCTGATGTTGGAGTTACTTATAGAAGTGAAACTTGACTGTGTTGGGGCAGAATTAGTGGGCTACATTAGGCTGGCTTTGTTTTATAGCTGAAGGCATTGATGGTTATTAAATAGACTGCGGCCTCTGTAGTCCGGTCTCTTGTCTAATGGTTCATCATCGCTTAAGGGAAGTTGGGGTATCAAAAACTTGCGTGCTTCTTCCATGTTCATCTCTGCCTACCTTCTTTATTTTCTTAGCACACATAATGGTTACCATTGTGGAAGGTGAACAAACAAACACAGAGTAATTTTCCAGACTCGGTGAACCCTAAAATCTGTGTTAAGTACCCCTCAAGATTCTGTCTAGTATCAATAACATTCAAATGATAGCACCTCCCCCTTTACTCCCTCCTCTGCTTGACACACACACCTGCATGTGTGACTTATACACACATGCATATGCGTGCGCACGCGCGCACACACACACACACACACACACTGAACACAGCAACTGGCACCTGGGAGGTGTTTAATAGGTATTTGTTGAAGACTTAGTGGGTGGAAAAGATGAAACACCAACAGCCTCCCACTCCAAGCTTCTAAGCTGCTCTTAGCCTGGTCCAACATCTGGGACCCTGTTTGATATTACAACTGTTGGAATAAATGGAGTTCATGAATTTAGTATTTATTCTTTCAATAAGCTTACTGAAGTATGGCCTGTATGAATTGCTGTGTTCTAGTTCTACGGGAAATAGATAAATCAAAGAGAGAAAATACAGTAGTTTCCCCTTATCCATGGTTTTCACTTTCTGTGATTTCAGTTACCAGCAGTCAACGATGGTCTGAAAATAAGTGAGTACAGTACAAGAAAATAGCTAGAGAGAGAGAGACCACATTCACATAACTTCTATTACAGTATTGTTAAAATTGTCCTATGTTATTTGTTATCATTAATCTCTTACTGTGCCTAACTTATAAATTAAACTTTTTCATAGGTGTACATGTATAGGAATACACATCATATGTATAGGGTTCAGTACTAATCATGGTTTTGGGCATCCACCGGGGCTCTTGGACTGTATCCCTGTGTATAATGAGGGACAACTCTGTTCTTTTTTTTTAATGAGACAGAGTTTTGCTCTTGTTGCTGGGCTGGAGTTCGGTGGCACGATCTCTGCTCATTGCAACCTCCGCCTCCCATGTTCAAGCGATTCTCTTGCCTCAGCCCCCTGAGTAGCTGGAATTACAGGCATGGGTCACCACGCCTGGCTAATTTTGTATTTTTAGTAGAGACGGGGTTTCTCCATGTTGGTCAGGCTGGTCTCGAACCCCCGACCTCAGGTGATCCACCCACCTCGGCTTCCCAAAGTGCTGGGATTACAGGCATGAACCACCTCCCCCGGCCGACTCTGTTCTTTACATTCAGCAAACTCAGTATCTTGTTGATTGATGATATTGACATGACCCTAGGCCAGAAATAGTAAACCTTAGTTCTTCAGTTTTATTCAGTGCTAGCATGTAGTTTATGCAAAACCAGCTTTTCTAAATCTAGAAGGCTCTGGCTCTGCTGATATTGATGGTAGAGGCAGAAGTTTGTTTAAGTCAGAATGGAAGTGGAGGTTTTTATGAATTTGATTATTTTATCTTAATTAGGAACATTTAATAATAATTATGGGTGACTCTCATTTTGGAGCAGGTATGGCTGGTTGTTCAAAGGTAAAGTGATGTTTTGAGCTGTAATTTGACGGATCTGAATGACAGTCAGCCTGAATAATTCAGCTTCCTACTAGCTTCCCTACCACCCCATTCCTTCTTAAAGAAAGAACCAAATAAGGAATTTTTTAAAACCCAAACCATTCTGGATTCTATTAATTCTTATAGTTACTTTCAAAGGAGCAGTTTGAGAGAAAGATGTGGTCTGGGACATTTATATGTGAGGTAAAGCTTTCAACCTATTAGAACATTAATTTTTTTGAGATGGAGTCTTGCTCTGTTGCCAGGCTGGAGTGCAATGGTGGTGCGATCTTGGCTAACTGCAACCTCCATGTCCCGGGTTCAAGTGATTCTCCTGCCTCAGCCTCCCTGAGGCAGGTGCGTGCCACCACGCCCAGCTAATTTTTGTAATTTTAGTAGAGACGGGTTTCACCATGTTAGCCAGGATAGTCTCTATCTCTTGACCTCATGATCCACCCGCCTCAGCCTGATTAATTTTTTTTAATGGGGCTTTAGTTGCCTAAATAATATGTGTATTATATAAAGTCTTGCTAATAGAGCAAGAGAACCCTCTGGAAAAAAAACTGCCTAAGGAATGAGATAAGAACTGAAGTCTGCTTGGGTTTTCAAGCATCCCTTGAGATGGAAAAGTCTTACCCCGCATCCGTGGTCCTCAAGAAGCCATAAAGGCAACATTAGGAAACTTTCTCGATTAGGTGCTTCCTTAGTGAATAGGTCTGTGGATAGAAGCAAGCAGACTTATTATAAGGTTGGATACTATTACTGTGTGGTTGTATTAATTAAATTTATTCCTTTAAAATAACCTTGGATGAAAACAACCACCTCTTCTGTGGTCATGGTTAGCAGATGTTTACCGTAATTCTTTGCTCAGTGAAAAAAATGCCTCTTCCACCCAACAAAAACAGCCACGTTTGCTTGGCTAAATCAAAACTTTGGCGCTTGGGTCTTACTTTATATATCATGGCTCCAGTCACACAACCTTTCCAAGTGTGAGGCTTAGATCACCAACTCCAACATCTGCAGGAGAGCTTTGCTCACAGTGATCTATTATGTGAGTGCTTAATTCTTATACTGTTCTTGGCATTCGCCTTTCCTCATTGAAACCAATATCCTATATGCAAGCTGCTCTTTGTTTTTCTTACATAAGCATGCCTGCCCCTCCCAAATTTTTAAAGCTTTCACCTAGGCCTATGGCCATTTTTGTGAGGATTTTGATCATAGAAATAAAGTCAAAGTTTGCCTTCTCAGTCTGAGAGTTTAGTTTTTCTTTGGCTCTCTCTGAAATACCAAACCTCTCCTTTCCTTATATTTTGTGCTTGAAAAGCACTTTCTCTCATTGCATATTGGGCCTACTTAACCACCTCACTCCTCTTTTTTTTTTTTTTTTTTTTTTACAAAAAGTTTATTGATTTCAAACCTATAGCCTATCGGTAGTCCCTGCCCACACCTGCCGTTCATGGTTCTAATAGGTATTTCAGGACCAGCTCCCCCATCTGCACTGAATTTCTGCACTGAAGAATGCCGCCTGCTCTCAGCAGTGCTGAAAGGAAATACAACAGCAAAACTTTGCTTTTCTTGGGAAGCTCTTCTCTTTGGAATGGAGAACTCTGGGTGGCTCTTCTTATTTTGTTTTCATCGCCAAAATAAGCAGGGATCTTGCATAACACCAGGGTAGGAAAAAAGAAGTAATTTTAAGGGAAACATATGTTCATGTTGAGAAAAAGGCAGTTAGAACTGGACAAGGGATAGTGGCCCACAAAGCTAAAGGCATCTTTTCAATTCAGTTAGGAAACCAGGTTTTGATCATTTTGGTGTATATATATGTGTGTGTGTGTGTGTGTGTGTGTGTGTGAGGCAGATTCTCGCTCTGTCACTGAGGCTGGAGTTCAGTGGCACAGTCTTGGCTCACTGCAACCTCTGCCTTCTGGGTTCAAGCAATCTTCCTGCCTCAGCCTCCCGAGTAGCTGGGACTACAGGCGTGCACCACCACACCCAGCTAATTTTTGTATTTTTAGTAGAGACATGGTTTCACCATGTTGGCCAGTATGATCTCGATCTCCTGACTTTGAGATCTGCATGCCTTGGCCTCCCAAAGTCCTGGGATTACAGGCGTGAGCCACCACACCCAGCCTTTTTTTGGTATATTTTATAAAATGAAAAATAAGTTGCTTCCCTGTATCCCCAAATCTTTTCTTTGATTCAATTACAAATGAATCTTGGGACACCAAGGCTTATAAACTAGTTAGTTGATATATGCAGTATAGAATGTGTCTAGTTCTGTATTTGTTAAATTATTTTCCTATGATCTTAGCACTAAGTAATGTCCCTGGAAATCATTTCATTTAAGATGCCTGCCCTAATCTGAAGTCAAAGCTAAAATGATCCAAATATGATTTTTTTTTTTTTAATTGAGACGGACTCTCACTCTTTCCCCCAGGCTGGACTGCAATGGCACATCTCAGCTCACTGCAACCTCTGCCAGGTTCAAGCGATTCTCGTGCCTCAGCCTCCCAAGTAGCTGGACTACAGTGCATGCCACTATGCCTGGCTAATTTTTTTGTATTTTTAGTGCACCGGGGGTTTTGCCATGTTGGTCAGTCTGGTCTCAAACTCCTGACCTCAGGTGATCTGCCCATCTTGACCTCCCAAAGTGCTGGGATTACAGGCGTGAGCCACAATACCCAGCTTCAAATATGATTCTTATTTGGTCTGATTTTTGGAGAAGAGAAATCCGGGTATTAAAATGGACCAAAGATGTCTACTTTAGCTGTTTGGCTGATTAGTGGACATATTATTTGTCGTTTTAACTGATTTCAAATTATGTCTGTTGATAGAAACAGCAGACACTAGTGTTTCACACTGTTTGTGGGTGGCAAGTTTTGAAAATGCAGCTAATTTGCAAAACGACAGAATAGAAAAAAAGATAGAAAAAATTCCTTAAGTTAAGGTTTTCCATTCAACTATTCTCAAAGTATGAACATTTTAGGGTTAGGGGAAACTCTAGCAGAGTTCTTGTTTCCTCATTATAAATTAAATACTCGTATCCCTAAAACATAGCTGTGAAGGAGGGAAGGTCCTGGAACATTCTTAGTACTGATATGCATATGCAATGCCACAACCGGAGAGATGGCAGATGTACTCACACAACTGGTTGAGGGCAAGGGCCAACAGGACTGTGGGACAGTGCCCAGATGGGAAGGCCTTGGTTGTGCCTGGAACTGTTTCTATATGTAGTTCTTTGTTGCATGTACAAAAAAATATATCCAAACAGAGATCTATTTAAGACCAATGAAAAAACCCGGCTCCTAAAGAGTCCTGCTTTCCTTAGTGTTGACACCAGTAGGTTTGGAAACTGTGACAGGGTAGATCCAGGCTTGCATTTAATCTGTTTGATTCAGAAAATCTAATTGAAGGCCAGGCGTGGTGGGCTCAATGCCTGTAATCCCAGCACATTGGGAGGCCAAGGCGGGCAGATCACTTAAGGTCAGGAGTTCGAGAGCAGTCTAGGCTTTGTGAAATCGCATCTCTACAAAAATTAGTTAGGTGTGGTGGTACACACCTGTAGTCTCAGAGGCAGGAGAATTGCTTGAACCCAGGAGGCTGAGGTTGCAGTGAGCCGAGATCACTCCACTGTACTCCAGCCTGGGTGACAAAGTGAGACTACATCTCAAAAAAAAAAAAAAAAATCTAATTGAGATTTAAAAACTCATAGTAGGGGGAAAAAAAGAACTTATCTTCCCCGCCCCGTAACCTAACAAAAAAGGACACAAAGCCATTTAAAGTGTAAGATTATTCTTAGATATTGGTGTAAGATCCAGCTATTTTATTTAGTTCACTCCTTTCTCTCCTAGAGGCCTCAAAGGGCATCGTCAGTAGCACCTGAGTCATTTCACTGTTGGAAACACTAAGTTAAAGAAAAAAAAATCAATGTATGCACATAAGAAGAGGAATTTTGAATTGCATTTCCTTTCAGTCCTTAGAGTAGGCTACATTCTGTTGTTTTTCTAGTGTTTTTGTCCTTTGGGATGAAACTATAAATGGTGGCAGATGCCATCTCTATGTTAGTGAGAAGTAGGAAGGACCTCAGGGAAAGTGTCAGAGCAAACTGGAAATCCCAGAAGTTTTGTTTAATAATTATAATCTGGCCATTTGTTCTGTGTGACAGCTACTTTTATAAGCAATATACTAGCACCATCTTACTGAGTTCTTGTAAGTACTATGAAGTAGCTCCTCTTATCACCTTCATGTTACAGATGAATAAAATGAGGCTCAGAGAGATTGCCTATTATTAAATTGCCTAGAGTTACAGAAGAAGTAACCCAAACTGAATACAATCTGTCATTTAGTTAACAGTAATACGTCAATGCTAATTTCCTGGTTCTGATACTGTATACAGCTGTATAAGATGTCACCGTTGGGGAAAACTGGATGAAGGGTATATGGGTATTGTACTATTTTTGCAACTTCTTGTGGTCTGTAATTATTTCAAAATTTAAAAAAAGAAAGAGGTAGATTTTAGACTTGGATCAAGGTCTGTTTGCTTTTTTTTTTTTAGACGGAGTCTCTGTCACCCAGGCTGGAGTGCAATGGCGTGATCTCGGCTCACTGCAGCCTCCACCTCCCTGGTTTAAGCAGTTCTCCTGTCTCAGCCTCCTAAGTAGCTGGAACTACAGGAGTGTGCCACCACGACCGGCTAATTTTTGTATTTTTAGTAGAGATGGGGTTTCACCTTGTTGGTCAGGCTGGTCTCGAACTCCTGATCAGGCTGGTCTCGAACTCCTGACCTCAGGTGATCCACCTGCCTCAACCTCTCAAAGTGCTGGGATTACAGGTGTGAGCCACTGTGTCCGGCCTGTTTGCTTTTGTAATCCAGATTTTTCACTGCTTTGCCTTCTTAGATCATTTGACTAGGAATAATATGGTCTCTGTTCCACTATCTTTATAGGGTTTGAGTTTTCAGGTCTCTCAGACCACATCACATGGTTTCCTATAAGTCTCTTTGGATTTCAGGAATAAAGATTCATCCTTGATTTATGAAATGATTTGTAAAATAGATTGTAATTAATTCCTGATGTGTACATGGAACCTCATGTGGACATCTAGGAAAGAGAATGGCAGTAGTAACCCAAAGATTTAGTAGCTTGCAGCATGTAAATCTGATAAGCCGCAAAAAAGTTAAATTCGTAAGACTAGTTATTTATGTAGCAGAAAAAAACACGAGATTCAAATTCAGAAGCCTGTGTTTTAAAGCTGTATTTTTGGCTAACTTGTTAGGTGATCTCAGTTTCCTCACTTAGGAAATCATTGAGAAGCGACTCGTGCATGTTCTACCAAAAGCTTCCATGGATAAATAACTTTGAAACATTCCAGATAATACAACTTCAAACCTTTGTCTTTACTGAGTGAAAATGATTGCTGTAGAAGTCGTTCAGTCTTATGACTGGAGAGTCAAGCTCTAGGATATGTTGGTGGATCTGTTAACCAGTTGATTAAATCCTAGTAATATTTTATTTTAAATCTTTCTTCTTTGTTTTTCTTTTTCTTTTGAGACGGAGTCTCACTCTGTCGCCCAGGCTGGAGTGCAGTGGCACAATCTTAGCTCACAGCAACCTCCGCCTACTGAGTTCAAACAATTCTCCTGCTTCAGCCTCCCGAGTAGCTGGGATTACAGGCTGGTCGAACTCCTGACCTCAGGTGATCCACCGGCCTCTGCCTCCCAAAGTGCTAGGATTACAGGCATTAGCCACCACGCCTTGCCTCTTCTTTTTAAATATAGGTGTTTACAGCTATAAATTTCCCTCTGAGTACTGCTTTATCTGTACCTCATAAGTTTTAGTATGTCTTCATTTTCATTCATCTCAAAGTATTTTCTAATCTCCTTTGATTCGTTGGTTATATAGGAGTGTATAGTTTAATCTCCACTTGTTTATGGATTTCCCACATTTTTTTGTTACTGATTTCTAATTTCATTTCTTTGTAATTGGATAACATACTTTTAAATTTACTGAGCCATGTTTTATGGTTCAGAATATGGTATATCCTGGAGAGTGTCCTTGAGAAGAGTGCATATTCTGTTGTCATTAGGTGGAAGTTGCTATGGATGGATGTCTGGTTGGTTGGTTCCTAGGCCTGGTTGGTTCCTAGTGTTGTTCATGCCTTCTATTTCCTTGCTGATCTTCTGCCTCATTCTGTCCAGGATTGGTAGGTGGAGTATTGAAGTCTCCAGCTATTATTCTGGAGTTGTTTATTTCTCCTGTCAGCTCTGTCAGTTTTGCTTCATATATTTTGGGGTTCTGTTTTTAGGTGAAGATTTTCTCAAAGAAAGCAAAAGAAAACTCTTCTTATGTTACCCACTCTCAGAACTTCATTCAGCTTTAGGGTTTAAGAATTAAAACACTCTCTGAAAAAGTTTAGTTTTATAGTGGCTCCCTGACATTGATGGAGACATTTAGGCCATATTTACACAGGTAAAGAGAGATGAGGGATTGGTGGCTTTATTTAATCAATACATCAATTTTTTTTATTGTGGGCAGCTGGTAGGGTCCAAATGAGGCCAAACCAACATTAACTTCAGTAGCAGATGACTGGGAGCTTTGATTTACCCAGATCATTGTTTCATCTCTACTATTCACTTACTCTGTGTAGACATGGACTAACTCAATACAAACATGTTCCATGGGAAAAATATGCTTTTTATTTTTTTAACAAATAGGAATAAAATGCAATTTTCTTGTTGCTAAATCTCTGACTCTACAGCCCTTTCTGTGTGGAGGCCACGTGGCAAACTCCAGGTGCATCTGTCATACAGAAATTGCTTTTCCCCCCAAAATACAGAAATGTGAAATAAACCAATTTGGGCACAAGTAGTGTATGCTAGATTTACTTAGTATCTGTCGAACATCTCCATACACTCAATGTATTAGGACAAATCAAAGAGTTATAACTGTCTAGTTTCTGCACAAATACATATATAGTTTCTACTTAGACACTGATGCTACTGATTGATTATTTTTGCTAACAATGCTATGGCCAAACACTTAATTTGTTCCTTTTCAGCAGTATTGTAAATTTGTTCTAGACATATATCAGTGGGAAAATAGGGGGGCAGGGGGTTATCTACGCAAGCACCCATGCACACACACAGGTACATACACATATGCATCAAAAGATACTTCCTCCCTTAAAGATGTTTAAAAGGGTATTGACTTTGACATGAAATAATTCTTCAGCCTTTTTATTATTGTTAAACATATTTTGGTGTTTATGAGCAATAAAATAGTTTAGCCACGACTGTATATTCACTATGAATGAAACATGGTTTTTCAGAAGAGATTTTACATGTATGTTAAAGCCATTTTCTTTTCTTGTCATTTATGTGAATGGTCCATAGATTGGATTGCTAGTGGAAGAAGCCATGTGATTCTGTATCTTAACTTTCTCTCAGAGAGGAATTATCGTCTTTGTCATTTTGTTTCAATGTGCTACCTCCCTACCTGCTGGGTTTCCCAACAGCCGTCAGCTAACTATTCTTGCACCATACTGCTACCAGCATTCCTGGTTCACAAATATGAAGTAAACAGAAAATCTTGCTAATTTGAGCCCAGTAGGAACCTTAACGCTGTAATGAGGGACTAATTTTGAAAGCAGAGAGACATCTCTTACAAAATTAGAGCCCAATTTTTTAATGATCTTAAATAACTAATTGAGAGTAAGAATGGTATTTAAGAAAGAGTGAGACACTGATACGCTGAAGAGTTACAACAGGGAGAGGAGACTCCTCCAGGAGCCCTAGTAATTACACAGTCTTCCTTCGTTGCCACCAATGCTAATCTGAGCGTGGGAATGATAATGTACCTTAGAGGACAGGTTTGTGGTTGAAATGCTCTTGACAGATTTTGACAAATTAAACAGTGGTAAAGATGTTTGGAAGTTATCCAGGTCCTTACCATTATTTATGTCAGTGAACTAGAAATCAGTGGTTAATTTGCAGTTCTTATAATTTTTATGATACTTGTGTTGTTGTAAATTTAGCCGTGTGCGGCATCAACTCAGCAGGATACATTTTATGTTGTCAGCTACCTTTTGACATCATAATAGATTTCATTTGCCAAATCTTTCTCGATAGAATAAAATGTAAAAGAGAGCTGAAGAGAATATTTGGATCATATCCAGACACTAGTAAACATATGATGGACTTTCTGAGATCAGAAGGCTCAGATATGGAATAGGGGGAGAAATTAGACCCTGTTAGTGGTTTTCTTTTTCTTCTTTTTCCCCTTAAACCATCCTAGTGTTCTTTGCTAGATAGGCGTCTTTTATCTTGACTCAAAGCTAGTGTGTTTCTTAGCGTGTGGTACCTTGCACAATTACCGAAGTATAATTTAGTTACTGATTTTCCACACCTTTTAACCATTAATGCACCTTTGTTAGTGTCTTCTTTATTGCACTGGATCACAAGTTCTGTAGTCCTATTTTTTTCTCATTATGTTTTTATATCCATTATATTATTTTAAAGAAAAATATTGGCCAGGCATAGTGTCTCATGCCTGTAATCCCAGCACTTTGGGAGGCCGAGGCGGGTTCAGGAGTTCGAGACCATCCTGGCTTAATAGGGTGAAACCCCGCCTCTACGAAAAATACAAAAAAATTAGCTGGGCATGGTGGCGGGCCCCTGTAGTCCCAGCTGCTTGGGAGGCTGGGGCAGGAGAATGGCATGGACCTGGGAGATGGAGCTTGCAGTGAGCCGAGATTGCCTGGGTGACAGAGTGAGACTCCGTCTCAAAGAAAAAATTTATACTCTCCTGGGATAATTAAAGACTCGGGTTGGAAAGGCATTTTGTAGTTAAGATGTTTTCTTTCTCCATCCTTTTTCTTTAGGTTATTCAAATCCGTCCTTCATAGTTATCCACTTCTATAACACTGACCCTTGTCCTGCTAATAACCGAAGAGGATTAGTGGACACCCCTGCCTTTGTACCTATTTGTTCTCTGAGATTCTTTGTTTTGACCTCTAAATAATTTCTTTTTAGGCCCTCTGCTCTTTATGTAACACATGTTTTTGCAGATCTCACTTTGATCTGTGTGAACATCTAGCCTCCCATTTCTCTTACGTCATTTATCCTGCTTAGAAACATTTTATGAGAGCATAAGCCACGCTTTCATTTTTTCCTTTCATACACCTCTTTCGAATCTCTTCAGTGGAAATTCCTCTTTAATACTTACTATGAGCTCAGCAGCAGTACAGAGGTATGATGACTGTGACCTAAGGATGTCCAGCCCTGTGAAACGAGCGCTTCCTTGTCCTCCTTGTATATAACGGAGTTACATATCTTAAGTCCCTTGTTTGGAGTGTCTGTCTGGCATGGACGCTGCTGCTCCACTCTGCCATAGCCTTCTCTGTTCCCAATGTCTAATAAATGTTTAATGATAATTGAAATGATTAGTTATCAATCCCTAATGGAGAAGAGCTTATTAACCTTTTCTGATCACAGCTACATTATCCTTGAGATGAAAGTTTTTGCTACCATGTACCAGCAACTGGAAGTCAGATCCATTGGACTGATTGGGGTCCCTGCTGTGTCATGGCATAAAATGGTTTCATATCATTGATCAATCTTCTGGAAGGTATATGCCCTTTGTTATTACTTCAAAGAATAGCCAATATTTCTATATTTGAGATAATATATGTATATCTATATAATGTATTTGGGGGCCTGCACTTTCAATATTTTTATAAAGTAGAACAGTTATAGAAAACTACCCACCCACTCCCAACTATACACATGCTCGCGCACAGATCAGTTCTGAACCAGATGTCCTATTTCCATACTGTATAAAAGGTAGCCATTGTCTACTGAGCACTGCAGATGTGGCTAGTATAACTGAGGAACTAAATTTTTACCTAATTTTAAACTTCCGTTATAATAGCCATATGTGGCTACTGTATTAAGTTGCATTCATATATATGTATTTGCATATATTTACATAAAAATTGTTTTAAGGCAGGGAACCTTGCCACCCAAATCAAGAAATTGAACTTAGCCACCGTGAAGTTTCTCCTGTGTCCTGTTCCACTCACAGCCCTTTCCAAAACCAACTCATGTTTTTACTTTTATCGTAATCATTTCCATTTGTTAATTATTTGATCACCTACATGTGCATCCTTAGACACCATAGTTTAATATTGTCCACTTTTTAAATGTTTGATATGTCTTTTAAGTTTCTTAATCTGAAGATTTCCTGTCTATGCCTTTCTTTTCTTTGTACTTTACCACCTTTCAGAGATCCCTGGCCCCCTGAGCTGTAGGGTTCCCCAGAGCCTGGAAGTTGCTGATTGCATCCTCAATTCAACATGTCCCTCTGCCTTCTCTATCTCCTGCACATTGGCAAGCTGGATCCAGAGGCTCATGTTTGATCCCTTCAGCACAACTCTAGGTGGTGTTGTCTTCTTTCATCTGTGAGGGATATAATATCTTATTGTCTTCCTTTTTGTGATATTGACGGTTATTAATCCTTACTGCCTAGATCCATTAATTCACTGGGAGATGCAACATGGTGATATTCTAATTCTACTTACTAGCTGGGATGCTTTTGTAATTTTATTCTTCATCTACTCTTTAGTTACCCAGTGGTACTGTTCATTTAGGTAATACAGGATAAATGTCTAATTCTTTCCCTCTATTTACTAAGTTTCAAAATAATGAGTTGACTCGCTCTCCTTTTCTGAAAGTAACCATTAAATTTTCATGTTTTTATCAGAACACATGGACACAGGAAGGGGAACCTCACACACTGGGGCCTGTCGGGGGGTGGAGGGCAAGGGGAGGGAGAGCATTAGGACAAATACCTAATGCATGTGGGGCTTAAAATCTAGATGTTTGGTTGATAGGTGCAGCAAACCACCATGGCACACGTATACCTGTGTAACCTGCACATTCTGCACATGTATCCCAGAACTTACAGTAAAATAAAAATAAAATAAAATAAAATTTTTTTATGTTTTTATAAACTATAAATTTAAACATGTTAGTAGATTTCAATTTATTGCATTTTTTAAACTTTTATTGAAGATCAAATTGTCTGTCTTTCATGAGTGTAACTTCTTTGCGTTCACTCCTCTGTCCTTCTGATATGACCCTACGGTCTTTCATAGCTTCTTTGCTCCCTGCTATGACAGAATGTTTCAGACTCACCTTGTACCTTTTTTTTTTTTTTTTTTTTTTTTGAGATGGAGTTTCGCTGTTATTGCCCAGGCTGGAGTGCAATGGCACGATCTTGGTCCACTGCAACCTCCGCCTCCGCCTCCACCCCCGCCTGAGTCTCCTACCTCAGCCTCCTGAGTAGTTGGAATTACAGGTGCACGCCAACAAGTCCAGCTAATTTTTGTATTATTTGTAGAGACGGGGTTTCACCATGTTGGCCAAGCTGGTCTCAAACTCCTGAACTCAGGTGATCCACCTGCCTCGGCCTCCCAAAGTGCTAAGATTATAAGCGTGAGCCACCATGCCTGGCCACCTTGTACATTTCTTACCTGAGAATTGAAATCAACCATTTATCTAGAAACCCATTTCTTTTAGTGAGAATTTGTGTTTCAGGACAATTATCTTAGCACTAACAGTGCTCCTTGTTGTGAGTGTGTCCAGGCCTCATGAGTTCATCCTGATATTTCCATTTCATATTCAGGATTACAGGGCTTTATTTAACCTCCTATTTATTACATCTTTATCTCCTTTCTTCCATGCTGACAGTTTTGGTTCTCGAGAACAAAGGGAATGGTAGCATTAGAATATCCCATAATTGCCCATCTGCTTATTTCTCTACCTTACACACAACAGTCTTAGAATAACAATACTAAATACTTCCACTACCAGTTATGATTAGCAAGAAGAGTAAACATTTTATTACATATGCTATCCCTAGTCTAACTCCATTATTATGTTTTTTTTTGGAGACAGGATATTGCTGTGTTGCCCAGGCTGGAGCACCGTGGCACGATTATAGCTCACTGTAATTTCGAACTCCTGGGCTCAAGTGATCCTCCCACCTCAGCCTCTGTTGTAGCTGGGACTACAGGTATGTGCCACCATGCCTGGCTAATGATTTTTTATTTTTAATTTAATTTAATTTAATTTTTTTGTAGAGGTGGGGTCTCACTAGGTTTCCCAGGCTGATCTTGAACTCCTGGCCCCAAGTGATCCTCCCACCTTGGCTGCCCAAAGTGCTAGGATTACAAGTGTGAGCCACTCACTCTTTGCATTATTTTTTGATAGTTGTATTAGATTTGCATTTTCAGGACATTTAGCCATTTATATGATACTCTCCCCCTTTCAACTCTAACCCTATTGTACTTTTTAGTAATATAGGTATGTTCAGTGCTCAATACCAGTTCTTCAGTCCTTATGTCAATGTCTGTAGTCATTTTGTCTAAACTTCATTTCTGTTAGATTTTTTGGAAAAGGCTCATGGGTACTGTATTCCCTGAATTCTTGAATTTTCGTAACAGTTTGCTGTGTTCTTTATACTTAAACCACAATCTTTACTGAATTAAAAATGTTGCCTCACATTTTTTCTTTGCATATCTTAAATATGTTACTCCTTTTTCTTCTGGCATAATGTCTTAAGTCCAGTAATTTTATTAGATTATATCTTAGTGTCGGTCATTTGGAGCAAATATGCTTCAGTGTCCAGGGTCCTTTTGCAATATGTAGTTTCAGAATATTTTTTTAATTTCAGGAATGTTTCTTTGAATTATAGTTTTAGGTATTTGGACAATTTTCTTCCTTTGCTTTCCTCTCCAGGGATTCCTACTTTTTTTTCTTTCTTCTTTTAGTTTTGAGCTTTGTCACCCAGGCTGGAGTACAGTAGCATGATCTTGGCTCACTGCAACCTGTGCCTCCCAGGTTCAAACGATTCTCATGCCTCAGCCTCCTGAGTAGCTGGGACTACAGGCATGCGCCACCACGCCTGGCTAATTTTTGTCTTTTTAGTAGAGGCAGAATTTTGCCATGTTGACCAGGCTGGTCTTGAACTCCTGGGCTCAAGCAGTCCTCCCACCTTGGCCTCACAAAGTGGTGGGATAACAGGCGTGAGCCACCACACCTGACCCAGGGATTCCTATTTTCTATATGTTGGATCTCCTTTACCTGTCTTCAGTATTCGATACTTTCCCTTAAATCCTTCTCTCTCTCTTAATTTCTGTTTGATTTTGTTTTTCATTTTAACCTTCTAGTTTTTTTTAAGTGTTATTTATTGTATCTATTTGCTCTCTGTCCCTCTAGTGTATTTTCTTATTTCTAGAATGATTTTTCTTTTTTTCAAATTTATTCTTTCTTCCCCCATTTCTCAGCCAGTCGAATTCTTATTTATGTAATTCTTTTTTGTTTATTTTCTTTTGTTTTGTTTTTTTAAGATAGCGTCTCACTCTGTCATTCAGGCTGAAGTGCAGTGGTGCCATTTCAGCTCACTGCAACCTGTGCCCCCAGGCTCAAGCGATCCTGCCACCTCAGCCTCCTAAATAGCTGGGATCACAGGCGCGCACCACCACACCCAGCTATTTCTTTGTATTTTTTTGTAGGGACAGCGTCTCGCCATCTTGCCCTGGCTGGCTTCAAACTCGTGAGTGCAAGTGATCCTCCCACCTCGGCCTCCCAAAGTGCTGGGATTACAGGTGTGAGCCACTGTACCTGGCTTGATTTATGTAATTCTTTCAGGCCGTATATCTTATTCTTAATGTCTTTTAGCTCATTTTGAAGTAATAGATTACAGACAAGTAATGACATGTCTGATACATGCTTTCATTTTGTGTAAGATGTTATTCTGTTCCTTTTTTTTATCACTTTGTATAGAATTTTACCTCAAAATTTTTATATTGCTCATTTTTACGTGAAAGTGATTTTTCTGAACTTTTGGCAGGGAGGCTTTATTAAGAGAGATCTTCTAATTCCTTAGAGCTCTCTCTCTTTTGGGTTACTTTCTACTACCTGGCTACTGGCATGCTTTCTAAAATATCTTTACTGTATTCTTCTCTACTTTGGGGAGGCCTTTCTCTTTCTTTCCTCTTGGTTTTCTCTGTCCTTTTTGATTTTGATTCTGTTGCCAGGAGTTTTTCCTCAGTGTGGAGTCCTATGCTAGAATGGAGACCTCACAGCCCAGTTTTGAGAGTTCATAAGCACTAGACTCCTCCCAGCTCTGCAGACTTTTCTTAATACGGGCCCTTTGCTCTGACCCTTTGTTGGAACGGGAAATACCCCACAGCCCTAAGTTCAGCTGCTATTTTAAACTTGGCTCACCATACTGTCCATTTAGTACTTATTGGCAATACTGGGGTTCTTTTTCTCAGTTCTTTCCGTTGCTGTATTGCCGCCCTCTGCTTCTTCCCACCTAGGTGCTACTATTCTGTAGGACTTGAGGCTAGTCTTAGCTTTTCCACATCTGTTGTATTACAGTGTTCAAAGTGACACTGGTCACTTGATTTTATTTTTTACTTTTTTGAGATAGAGTCTTGCCCTGTTGCCCAGGCTGGAGTGCAGTGGCATGATCTCAGCACACTGCAACCTCCACCTCCCAGGTTCAAGTGATTCCCCTGCCTCAGCCTCCCGAGTAGCTGTGATTAATTACAGGCACGTGCCACCATGCCTGGCCAATTTTTATATTTTTAGTCAAGACAGAGTTTCACTATTTTGGCCAGGCTAGTCTCAAACTCCTGACCTCAAGTGATCCACCCACTTCAGCCTCCCAAAGTGCTGGTGTGTCCGGAATTGGTGGGTTCTTGGTCTCACTGACTTCAAGAATGAAGCCGCGGACCCTCGCTGTGAGTGTTACAGTTCTTCAAGGCAGCGTGTCCGGAGTTTCTTCCTTCTGATGTTCGGATGTGTTCGGAGTTTCTTCCTTCTGGTGGGTTCGTGGTCTCGCTGGCTCAGGCGTGAAGCTGCAGACCTTCGCGGTGAGCGTTACAGCTCTTAAGGTGGCGCATCTGGAGTTGTTCATTCCTCCCGGTGGGTTCGTGGTCTCGCTGGCTTCAGGAGTGAAGCTGCGGTGAGTGTTGCAGTTCATAAAGGCAGTGTGGACCCAAAGAGTGAGCAATAGCAAGATTTATTGCAAACAGTGAAAGAACAAAGCTTCCACAGTATGGAAGGGGACCCAAGCGGGTTGCCACTGCTGGCTCCGGCAGCCTGCTTTTCTTTCTTTATGTGGCCCCACCCACATCCTGCTGATTGGTCCATTTTACAAAGAGCCAATTGGTCTGTTTTACAGAGAGCTGATTGGTCCATGTTGACAGGGTGCTGATAGGTGCGTTTACAATCCCTGAGCTAGACACAAAAGTTCTCCACCTCCCCACTAGATTAGCTAGCTACAGAGTGTTGATTGGTGTATTTACAAACCCTGAGCTAGACACAGGGTGCTGATTGGTGTGTTCACAAACCTTGAGGTAGACACAGAGTGCTGATTGGCGTATTTACAATCCCTTAGCTAGACATAAAGGTTCTGCAAGTCTCCACCAGATTAACTAGATGCAGAGTGCCGATTGGTCCATTCACAAACCCTGAGCTAGACAGAGGGTGCTGATTGGTGTATTTACAAACCTTGAGCTAGGTACAGAGTGCTGATTGGTGTATTTACAATCTCTTAGCTAGACGTGAAGATTCTCCAAGTCCCCACTAGACTCAGGAGCCCAGTTGGCTTCACCCAGTGGATCCCGCACCGGGGCCGCAGGTGGAGCTGCGTGCCAGTCCCGCGCCATGCGCCCGCACTCCTCAGCCCTTGGGCGGTCGATGGGACTGGGTGCCATGGAGCAGGGAGCAGCGCTTGTCGGGGAGGCTCGGGCTGCGCAGGAGCCCATGGCGGGGAGTGGGGAGGGGGGAGGCTCAGGCATGGTGGGCTGCAGGTCCCAAGCCCTGCCCCACGGGGAGGCAGCTAAGGCCCAGGGAGAAATTGAGCACAGCAGCTGCTGGCCCAGGTGCTAAGCCCCTCACTGCCCCAGGCTTGTGGGCCAGCTGGCCACTCCAAGTGCGGGGCCGCCGAGCCCACTCACCCCAGAACTCGCGCTGGCCCACAAGCACCCTGCGCAGCCCCAGTTCCCGCCCACACCTCTCCCTCCACACCTCCCCACAAGCTGAGGGAGCCGGCTCCGGCCTTGGCTATCCCAGAAAGGGGCTCCCACAGTGCAGCGGCGGGCTGAAGGGCCCCTCAAGCGCGGCCAGAGTGGGCACCAAGGCCGAGGAGGCACCCAGAGCAAGCGAGGGCTGCGAGGGCTGCCAGCACGCTGTCACCTCTCACTGGGATTACAGGTGGGAGCCACTGTGTCTGGCCTGATTTTCTTATATGTTTGTTTGCTTGTGGATTTTTGGTTTTGCTCTCTAGTTGCTCTGTATGTTTTTATGTGGGGACTCAGCAAGATTCAAAAACTGTGCTTCTGCAAACTCTGCCTCTCTGTTTTGTAATATAAGTTCTACCTGAGGCTTTATCAAGCACATTTTTCCATGTCACTAAATGTTGCCACATAACCTTATTTTTAATGGCTGCATAATATTCCACTACTGCATGAATGTAACATAATTTATTAAGCCAATCTACTATTATTGGGCACTCATGTCTTAATTGCACTTAATGCAAATTTCTTTTAGTTATAAATTTGTCCACAGATTCTTTACCATTTTTTCTCCCTTCTGTAGGTTTTGTGGATTAAAGTAAGCACAGCAAAAATAGGGCTGTTTGCTGAACCGCTGACTTCCACTTCTTTATTTTTGTTCATTCCTATGGTCAATATCGATGCATTTCAAACTCAAATTTGTGGACTGTCATCTTCTCAAAGGATGTTTTTTTCTGACACGACGCTTTAATTATATGAAAAGTTTTATAAAAACATAGAAGTGACTTACAATATTTTATATGTAATGAATTGTTTATATTGATAAGATTAAAATCACAAGAAAGTAGAAATGCTCTTAAAAATGTGGGATCATTGTGCCTTAGAGTTAAGAAAACCTTTGCCCAATGAAGAAAAAGTAGAAAGCAAAGGAGAATGTTAAAGTACGTATCACACAGCATTTTATGCTGGTTTTATGTCAGCCTGAGAAGTGATATTGTGTGCTTCAGCTTTGAAGCATAGAAGGAGGAAGAGTTATACATGTTATTACATGTATAAGTTCATGTTTTTTCTTTTCTTTTCTTTCTGCTTTTCTTTTGAAACAGGTTCTCCCTGTGTTGCCTAGGCTAGTCTCAAACTCCTAGGCTCAAGAGATCTTCCCACCCTGCAGCCTTCTGAGTAGCTGGGATTACAGGCACAAGCCACTATGTCTGGCATGTTATTTTCTTTGAAAGGATTGTGTCTTGTCAAATGAACACTCGCATGTTAATAAAAATCATCTTATTCTGATATCAAATATTAACATTGTTCTTGATTGTAGATACTGTTTTGGAACATGTATGCTGCGAATTCTTCCAGCGGTAATGTTATCAAAATTACACCTAGACATTTCCCTGTAACTCTTCTCAGTGCTGTACTACATAAAGTATTAGGCCTCAAACCATGATCAACTTCTGATAGTTGTTCTTCTCATCTCACCCACCTGCAAATGTGTTTATTGCTGGCTGTTTTCTCCCAGTGCTTTAGGGGAAGATCCTGTATTTTTTTTTTTTTAACATTTTGCCCTCTGATGCCCTGGGACAACCCTGTGTTGTGAGATTTAAGAGGTCTAGACTTTGTGGCCGGGCGCCGTGGCTTATGCCTGTAATCCCAGCACTTTGGGAGGCTGAGACGGGTGGATCACGAGGTCAGGAGATCAAGACCATCCTAGCTAACACAGTGAAACCCCGTCTCTACTAAAAATACAAAAAAATTAGCCAGCCTGGTGGCGGGTGCCTGTAGTCCCAGCTACTCGGAAGGCTGAGGCAGGAGAATGGTGTGAACCCAGGAGGCGGAGCTTGCAGTGAGCAGAGATCACGACACTGCACTCCAGCCTGTGCGACAGAGGGAGACTCCCTCTCAAAAAAAAGAAAAAGAAAAAAAAAGAGGTCTAGACTTTGTGAAAGGCTATCTCAGTGGGTGACGGGATCATTCATTCCACCTATGTCAGCCATTGCACCCAAGCGGCTTGATCAGGTCACAATCCAGCTGGATCAAAGGGCACCAGGTGTGAGCTCAAGGCTGGGCAACCCAGCCAGTCACAGGTGGAGGATATTGAGGACCAACTGAGCCAATTTGGCCATTCCAAAACTGTCAGTTTTTTTTTTTTTTTTTTTTTTTAGCGAGATGGAGTTTCGCTCTTGTTGCCCAGGCTGGAGTGCAATGGCATGATCTCGGCTCACCACAACCTTCGCCTCCTGGGTTCAAGCAGTTCTCCTGCCTCAGCCTCCCAAGTAGCTAGGATTACAAGCATGTACCACCACGTCGGCTAATTTTGTGTTTTTAGTAGAAACGGGGTTTCTCCATGTTGGTCAGGCTGGTCTTGAACTCCCAACCTCCGGTGATCCAACCGCCTCAGCCTCCTAAAGTGCTGGGATTACAGGCATGAGCCACTGCGCCCAGCCAACTGTCAGATTCTTTTAGCCAATACCGTAGCTACCCTGGTCAGCTGTAGAAAGGGTTATGCATTTCTTCACTATCTTGTGTCTGGTTGCATTGAAGGCAAGTCTCTGCAAAATTCTGCCAAATGGGCAGAAATGTATCAAGAAGGAAGCCCAGAAAAGTCACACATTGTGTTCCTCTGAGGCATGAAGTCCCTCTTTGCTGCCCTCACTCACTCCAGCAGGCATCTCATATGAAAGGTGTGGTAAGGAGCAAGCAATGATATTTTGATGGCAGGATCAACCCGCTTTCTAGTCCAAAGATGACAGGTTCCCTCATTGTACCAAATACGATCTGTGTGTGGAGCACAGTTCTTCAGCTGGGAGCCTCCTGATTTGCCAAATTCTTCTTTTTTTAAATTTTTAAATTTTTATTTTTTATTTCTTTGGTAGAAACGGGGTTTTACCGTGTTGGCCAAGCTGGTCTTGAACTCCTGGGCTTGGCGATCTGCCCGCCTCAGCCTCCCAAAGTGCCGAGATTACAGGCATGAGTGCCCAGCCTTTTTGCCAAATTCTTCTGCCTCCTTTAATGTAAACATGTTTACACCCAGTCTTTTCAGCTTATCACGTATCTTGAACACTACTAATTTCACCAATGAAAAATAATTTCAGATCTCTCTACTGCTGATGAATAAACTTTCTGGTGCAGTTTTAAATGACAATATTTGAGGTGCTTATGTGGCCTACTGTCACGTGCAGAGAGGTTGGGGGAATACCCTGGGAGAACATTACTGATTTAGAAAAATGTTGCCACTTCTGGGTAATAAAATTACAGACATTTATATGCACCTTATTTTGAAAGAATGTGTTATAATAAGCAAAAAGAGTGAGTTAGATTAGAGATACTTTGAGATTGAGGCATGTATCATCAGTAAACACACAGGTTTGCACATACACACTTATATATGATAGAATTGAACTACCCTTTACAGCAGGTCATTTGCTCTGCTTATAACTTTGAGAAATTGGGCTGGGCACAGTGGCTCACACCTGTAAACCTAGCACTTTGGGAGGCTGAGGCAGGCAGATCATGAGGTCAGGAGATCGAGAGCATCCTGGCTAACAAGGTGAAACCCCATCTCTACTAAAAATACAAAAAATTAGCTGGGCGTGGTGGCAGGCGCCTGTAGTCCCAGCTACTCGGGAGGCTAAGGCAGGAGAATGGCGTGAACCCGGGAGGCGGAGCTTGCAGTGAGCTGAGATCGCACCACTGTACTCCAGCCTGGGTGACAGAGGGAGACTCCGTCTAAAAAAAAAAAAAAAAAATTAGCTGGACATGGTGGTGATGCACACCTATAATCCCAGCTACTCAGGATGCTGAGGCACAATAATCTCTTGAACCCAGGAGGTGGAGGTTGCAGTGAGTGGAGATCGTGCCACTGCATTCCAGCCTGGACAATGGAAGGAGACTGTCTAAACACACACACACACACACACACACACACACACACACACACACACACACACACAACAAAAGAACAACAACAAAAGTTAAGAAATTGATTGGTGGTCAGATTTCATAATTTGTGGGTACATATTTATACACAGTGCAGTTCTCTTGCAAGTGACCTTTCTTTTGCAGCCAAGAAGGCTGTTTCATTCAGTACAGTGAGTCTGCCTCATTCCCCTCTTTGGAAGAACAACAAGGCTGTCACCTCCTCCCTCCCAGCCATTTCCCTCGTTGATCCATCAAAGTCAGCCTCAAATGATTCCCTCCACAAGCATTTCTGAAGGTATCTTTTCTCTTCTCACATCTGGTTCTGTCTTTACTTGCTTTTGTTCAGTATGGCCCTGTGGTCTCAATCTTAGGGAGACCGCATAACATGGTGGTTAAGACCTTGGGTTCTAGAATGGGCAGTGCAATTCAACTTTAAGCTTTGCCATGTATTAGCTATATGAATTGGGACTAGTTACCTTGCTGGGCCTTAGTTTCCTCATCTGTTCAATGGAGATAAGAAGAGTATAATGCTGTGCCTGGTACACATTTCTCTTTCTAATGACTTCCTCCAACTATTTCTCTTATAGTGTGGATTGTTGTCTCATTCTGCAGTAAACCAGTTCATCCGGAGTTCATCTTGACCTTTCTGTACCATAAAGTCCATCATAGTCCATCTCTCCCAACTCTGACACCCTTTCTTTTCTTCCCTTTCTCCAACTCCTGGTGGGATTTAGGAGTTTGCTTTAAAAAAATTTTTACCCACCTAAGACATCCAACCAGTAGGCATGATGAGAAAGCTGTTCTCAAGTAGATCATTTAGACGAGGAAGATTTTATTGCATTCTGCTTATGTAAACTGAAATCCTGTGCCAAAGTACCTAGCTCCAAACTCTCCCTTCCTTCCTTCTATTTTTTCACAACACATCTCTTGAAGAATCTATTGCAGATTTTGTTTTGAGAGCCAGGATGCCATCAGCTCTGCCATCACAGAATAAGCATGAAATTCAAGTTGTCACCAGGAGTTGTTGTTATTATTGTTGTTGTTTTGGCCATCATTGGGAGCTTTATTATGATGATTATTGGACTGTTATTTTTCATCCGAGCCTCTTTTATGATTTTCTCTGGGATTTCTTGCCCATTGAGTCCCCACTGGGTATGTACAGGACAACTCTTCCAAATACAGACTGTTTTTTATTAGCAATGCCTTTATTTGCACTGCAGCACTGATCTTAAGGTGATCTGGTGACCAAAGATTACATTTCATAGTGCTTTGAAGAAGAGGGTAATGGCATAGTGCAGATATGCTTGGCCTCTTCCTGCTAATGCGTGCCAGATTCTTTAATATTTCATGTAAAAAATGGTATAACGAAAAGAGAAGTTTGGTGGCATTTTTTTCCTACTTGAAAGCAAGAAAGAGAGTAATATGCATGCCAAATAAAGTATTTTTCTGTTTTGAATACACTGAGGGCTATATGGATGCTATCAGCAGAATGTAAATCATTACATTTTTATCACTAAGTGTTAAAGTCCACTGTATATTTGGTATACAAAGAATACATTCATCAGGTGTTCTCTTCTCCATTCAAATCCCACAGATGTTTCATACAAAATAATGCCATTTTGAGCCAGATATGGTGACACATGCCCTATAGTCCTAGCTTCTTGTGGGGAGGAGGTGGGAAGATTGCTTTGGCAGTTCAGTGCTGCAGTGTGCTATGAGCATGCCTGTGAATAGCCACTGCACTTCAGCCTGGGCAACATAGTGAGACCCACCTCTAAAATAATGATAATAATAATAATAATACATTTGTAGGAGATTTCTTTATAGGCCCTTAATATGAAGGCTGCTTCAAGGGCCATGCTGGTATTGTTGGTCAAACTTGCTTAGACTGAAAGCAGTGGTTAGAAGTATCTTAGGGACTTCAGAGGACTTCTTTCTTACTTTTAATCCATGTTTTATGGTTTTCAGGTTCATAAACCATAGAAGGATGGCATACTTTAGGGCATGAGACAAGCTGGCAATCTCAGACCTGTTGTGTTTGGTCTGTAAAATACTTTAAAATAATTTGATCGGTTGCCAGCATTTAAATATCAAGGGATTGGCTGGGCACAGTGGCTCACGCCTGTAATCCCAGCACTTTGGGAGGCTGAGGCGGGCAAATCACCTGAGGCCAGGAGTTTGAGACCAGCCTGGCCAACATGGTGAAACCCCATTTCTACTAAAAATACAAAAATTATCCAGGCGTGGTGGTTTATGCCTGTAATCCCAGCTACTCGGGAGACTGAGGTGGGAGAATCTCTTGAACCCGGGAGGTGGAGGTTGCAGTGAGCTGAGATGGAGCCATTGCACTCCAGTCTGGACGACACAGCAAGACAACATCTCAAAAAAAAAAAAAAAAAATCAAGGGATTATACCTACAGCAACTCTGGATTTCTGGCCATTGCAATAGATGTAGAGCAGCGCTGGGTCCACATTCCCAAATGGCAGCTGGGTGGGAGCTGAGTCATGGCTGGGGTGCCCCCTTAGCTGGGGCATGGCCTAGGGCTTGCCTTTCTCCTCTGGGCTGCTTTGCTCATTAGCATGGCCCTTTGTTCCAACAGACTTTAGAGTTCGCAACCGCTTAGTTTATTTTTTTTAATTTGTTTTGAATTTACACTAATTTATTTATTTATTTATTTATTTGTTTTTATTATACTTTAAGTTCTAGCGTACATGTGTACAACATGCAGGTTTGTTACATATGTATACATGTGCCATGTTGGTGTGCTGCACCCATTAACTTGTCATTTACATTAGGTATATCTCCTAATGCTATCCCTCCCCACTCCCCCCACCCCACGACAGGCCTCGGTGTGTGATGTTCCTCACCCTGTGTCCAAGTGTTCTCATTGTTCATTTCCCACCTATGAGTGAGAACATGCAGCATTTGGTTTTCTGTCTTTGCGATAGTTTGTTCAGAATGATGATTTCCAGCTTCATCCATGTCCCTACAAGGGACATGAACTCATCCTTTTTTATGGCTGCATAGTATTCCATGGTGTGTATGTGCCACATTTTCTTAATCCAGTCTATCATTGTTGGACATTTGGGTTGTTTCTAAGTCTTTGCTATTGTGAATAGTGCCTCAATAAACATACGTGTCCATGTATCTTTATAGCAGCATGATTAATAATCCTTTGGGCAACCCCTTACTTTAATACTGCAAAGGAAAAACAGAACCAAATTGGTATTCAGAACTAAACAACATGTTGTGTGTGTCTTTAATGGCTAACTTTAAGACAAAAGGAAATATATGTATCTAATTTTGGGAATCTGTATTTTCTGAATAATATAATCTCAGGAACATATAGTATTTACGAATTCAAAATATATAATTTTATATATTTAATGTATATTTAAATGATAGATATGATTATAAATTATAGAATTTCTCCTCAGAATCTTCAAAGTGGAGGGCCACATGGTAGTATCTAATTCTAATTCAGCCCTGTCCTTTTACTAATTAGGAAATTGAAGCCCAGCAAGTCCAGGGATTTGTTCCAGGCCATGCAACTTATATAACTGGTAGTGCTGGGACAGGATCCCTGTGTCCTGCTGGTGAAGCAAGGCAGATAGAGTCATTAATGTGCAGTGTGGAATAGATGGAAATAGAACAAAATGTTTAAAGTGCATGTCTTTGCTATTGTTCCCATAGGTTGAAGTTTTACGGAAATATTTACTTTGTCAAGATTGCATAAGTACTCGTGAAAACTATTCTGTGTCCCACTCTAGGCCTTGGCTTTTTAGAATCAGTCTAATATTTCTTCCAGCCTGCGGGGCCTTTTTACCAGGTGCTCCGTAGAATGCAGCAGGCAATGCATCTAAAACTGAACTAGTTACACACTCTTCCCCTCCCAAACCTGCTCACTTTCCCGTGTGCTTGGTCTTGGTCCTTATTGCCCTGGGACAGAAGTTATCATATTATATTCTTTTTTTCTTCTCTTATTGCTCATATTCTTGGTTTGTAGGTCTCATTGATTCTGTCTTAGAAACGTCTACCAAAATGAGCCTTTCCTCTCCACCTTCCCAGTTTCTGTGTTGGGATGGTCCTCACTGTCTTTTAATAGGGTCATGGCAGTAGACTGTTCCTTATACTACTTCATTCTAACTTAACCTCAGTCTCAGTTCTTTGTCATCTCCATTGGTTTTCAACCCTGACTATATATTGGTCACTTTGGGAGTTTAAAATGTACCAAGGCCGAGGTGGGCGGATCATGAGGTCAGGAGTTCGAGACCAGCCTGACCAACATGATGAAACCCCATCTCTACTAAAAATACAAAAATTAGCCAGACGTGGTGGTGCATGTCTGTAGTCCCAGCTACTCAGGAGGCTGAGGCAAGAGAATTGCTTGAACTCGGGAGGTGGAGGTTGCAATGAGCCAAGATAACGCCACTGCACTCCAGCCAGGGTGACAGAGCAAGACTCCATCTCAAAAAAAAAAAAAGTACCGAGGTTGGGCCCTGTGCCCAGAAAGGGATTTAATTCATCTGGGGCAAGGGCTCTGGCATCAGCATTTTTAGAAGCTTTCCAGAGTTCTCATGTCCATCTCCAGAGGTAACCGCTGCTGCTGTACTTTGTCAGCATAGTTGGTTTTCTACAAAACACATCCAGTGGTCATTCTGCTGCATCCGCATCTCTGTTTTCCACAGTAAGTCCAGACTTCTAGTTTGGCTTGGGAGACCTTCATAGTTGGATCCTAATTTCTCCAGACTTCTCTGTGGCCACTGCTCCCCCATATAATTCCATGCCGGTCACCAAGAATAGTTTACCCCTCCTGGAGCTCCGAATGCCCCTTGATGACAGTGCACCTTTGCATGTGTGCCTCGCTCCACCTGGCTCCTGTTTTCTGTCCTATAAAAACGAAGCCTACCATCCTTCAAAGGTATTGGCTCCATGAGAAAACCTCTTCTGCTGCCAGTTTGTCACCTATCACAGTAGGTTAAAATGTACCTACACACTGTACTTGTTTCTCTAGACCTGAGCTGTCCCATAGAACTTTCTGCAGTGATGAAAATGTTCTATACCTACACTAGCCACTATGATAGCTGATTGCCACATGTGGCTTTTGACACTGGAAATATGACTGGTGCAATTGAGGAACTGAATTTTTAGTTATATTTAGTTTTAATTTATTTAAACTTAAAAGCCACATGTGGCTAATGACTACTGTTTTTCATAGCCCAGATGTTGATATGAGCTTCTTGAGGGCAGCAGCCTAGTTTTATTCATGTTTTTATTCCATATAGTACAGAATGGTGTTCCCTAAAGTCTGCTAAACAACAGAATGAATGATGTAGGAGTTGTATCAAAAATTTTCATCTTTTGTAGTTTATACACCTCTCTACACATATACAAATAAAAATCCTGCTTATGAGTATAACACATATTCTCACATCTGACACACAGATCTCATTACCCCGTTTTCCAGATGAAGAAAGTGAAGATCAGCAAAGTTAAGTGACGCAGGCAAGTTTATAATCATGAAAAATAACATTGAGGCTGGGCACAGTGGCTCACGCCTGTAATCCCAGCACTTTGGGAGGCCGAGGCAGGCGGATCACAGGTCAGGAGATCAAGACCATCCTGGCTAACATGATGAAACCCTGTCTACTAAAAATACAAAAAAAATTAGCCGGGTGTGGTGGTGCACACCTGTAGTCCCAGCTACTTGGGAGGCTGAGGCAGGAGAGTTACTTGAACCTGGGAGGCAGAGGTTGCAGTGAGAGGAGATCGCACCACTGCACTCCGGCCTGGGCAACAGAGTGAGTCTCCATCTCAAAAAAAAAAAGAAAAAAGAAAGAAAAATAAGATTGAATTATGCCTGCCAGTTACTTTAATTACATTGTGAGCACGAAATTTCTTTTGATATTCTAGTTGTGGGTCTCTGAAAACCTGAACCCCAGAGAAAATGTTCTATAGTCTTATGTGTTATATATAGCCCATGTGGCCATCTCACGTTTCCAGAAGTTGGCTTTTATTCCATGGTCACTTAAATGACACCATTTCTTGAGTCTGGGGCTATCGCTGGCTCATACCAGATTTCTTGTCTTCATTACCAAATCTGCCAAGGGTTAGAGGTCACTGGTTTGTCCCATGACAACTCTTTCTTCCACAGTGTTTTGAAGGCCAACTGCGAAGTTTGATTTTGTCGAAGTGGGAAGCGTGATATCATTAAAGCTGAAGTTAAGCAGACCACAGCCCAAGAGAGGGAATGGCACTAAGGCTCATCTGAGACCTTAATGCAAAATCGTCTTATTATCTGAAAGCGTTTTTTTTTCCTTTTTTTTTTTTTTTTTTTTGGTACAGTCTAAATTAGGACACTGTTAGTAGCGGGAGGGTAATTAGGGGTGCATGGTGAATCTCAATTCTTATTTATAAGAAGTCGACTTGATTAAATTCTTATAGCTTCCTTGCTCATTCTATTTCCTTTGCACTGTATTATGAATAAGATGATTTTACTTCAAGGGAACGGAAGAGTTTTTGTTCAAATTATATCTCAGTCATTCACATAAATATCAGCTGTGATACATTTCTTATATCTTCAGAGGTATGAACAAATACTATGCAGACTTGATCTGCTTGGCCGCGTGTTGCTGAACCATTGTAGTAGGGAGAGGAACTAAGATGGAGAAGAGCTGATTTTATGAAGGAACCAAAGAAGGAAAAATTGTTGCCGTTAACGTTGTTTACTGAAATTCATCAACTTTTACTTTATTCATTCAAGATTTATTAAGTGCCTTTTGTAGACTGGGATACAGCTTAGCAAGAGAAATGATTGATTAAATAGACCATTATAATAAAATGGAGTCATGCCTGTATTAGGACAAGTACTGTGTACAAAGGGAATAGATAACAGGGACATTGATCTAAAGGGAGGTTAGGGAGGACTTCTTGGAGGAAGTGGTATTTGTGCCTGAGTTATGTGGGATGTGTGGGATTTCTTAGGTGAAAGAGGGCAGAGCAATACGGTGGTAGGCTAGATCTGTGCAGCGGCTTAGAGACAAGAGTGTACAGGGTGTGTATGTGAGTGTCTGTCCTTGGTAGAATGGTGGTTCCAGAGCCGCAAAAAAAGTGCAAGCAGAGGACCAAGCAGCGGCTAACATCCAGCACAGCCTTTTGAATACCTCTAGATGCTTCCCCTTGGCCCTCCGGGCCTTAGAAAGCTAAGAAATTGTTCAGCTGGGATGGGATGTGCGTGGGGAAGCATGGAACGTTAAGCATCCATGTCAGTGTTGAGATGCGTCCTAATGTCAAAAATATTAAGGTGTGACTGGGGAAGCTGTCTGGGAATTGATGGAACGTTGTACATTCAAATTTTGCAAGATGAGTTTGTCTTCCCTGTGGGTAGGTTTGAGGAGAGCAAAACCAAAGGCAGGAAAGAGCCTTCACAAGGGAATTGCAGAGTCGTGGGAGGCACCCTTGTGTGGGCCGGCAAGTGTTGGTCAGGGTGAAGGAAAGAGAATGGAGTGGATGTCATTGTTGGATGTGGTGGAGGAGTCAAATGTGCCTCCAGAGTGTTTGGCCCCATTGGCTAGGCGTGTGGTGGTAGCATTCACTGAGGGAAGGCCCAAGGAAGAAGAACCAGATTGGCGGAGAAGAGGGTGCTGAAGAAGGTTGTAGATCATGGAGAGCCGATGTCACAGGCAGACTGCTTGGAAATGGGAACTGTTTGAGAAGAAGGGAGGGTGCACTCTGCCAAATGCAGCCTGTGGATCAAACAAAAGGGACTGAAAACTTAATGACTTTGGCAACAGAGGTTTCAGTGGCATGGTGTGGGCTGCAGGATGTTTAGAAGATGAATAAGTGGAGACAGGGAGTATAGCAGCTCTTTCCAGAAGTTTCTGAAAGGGAGGAGAGAGTAGGGGGCTGTGAGACTGTGAAAAGAATGTTTGTTTCATCACTGAACAGAGATTATAAAGTCACACCAGAATCTTTCTTTTTAGTTTAATTTAAATTTTTTTTTAAAATTTTAGAACTATGAATTCTGAATTCATAGTTAGCATAGTAGTTAGAGGCTTTGGGAATTTAGCATAGAAGTTTCTAGAAGCAGGCAAATGAAAGCACACAGCAGGCTCGATCATATATTTATGACAGAAATCTTTAAGGAGAAGACCCCCAAACAGCAACAAAGATAACCCTTATTGTGGTGGTATGGGGGCTTTTGGTGTAAAGAGAGTCAACCCCACAGAGCTCAAAAAGCTCTGAGGCCATTGTGGGTGTAAGGTGTGCAATGGTTATTTGAAAATGTGTGCGTTTGACAAAGATTTCTATCAAAAAAAAGTTGTGGCAGTAAAGCGGTCAAGTGGTTTTCTAGAAAACTTCAGTTAATGGCAAAATCACGACTTCCAGTACAACTACAGGGAACAGAGTCACTTTGAAATGTTTCTGCCCTCTTTGGGGTACCCTGTAATTCTATTCTGTTTATGAATGTCCTCCTCATCCCTGAATTTGTGTGTGCTTTCCTAATGGAACACATCTTTACGCTCAGTAACCATGTTAATTTACGGTGTATTTTGGTATTCCAAGAAGTGAAAAATGGGGAGTTAATACGACTTCTCTTTGTTTTACTCTGAAGAGGTTTTTACTACCAGGACCTTGACATCTTCCACCTTAGTTTATCTTCAAGTTATCTTTAACTGGAACCATTTTGTCCGTTAGCTCTATTCTAATCACCTCGCAGAATAGTCAGATTTACAAGCAACACATGACAGAGAAAACATAAAAAAATCAGCCAGCTTCTCCTGACATTCAACAGCAGCCCACGTCTAAATAGTGAAAAAGTTTATTTGCTTTTTCTGAAGATGTGCTAAGTGATTTTGCAGTTAGAGTGGTACGGCCTTCTAGCACTTAGGCCTGCATTTATTAAATAAATGTGTTCTCTAACTCAAGTGTTAAGTGTGTATTATGAAACCTCAAAGCCAATTTCGGTGATTGCACTGTGCAAATATTTTTAAAATTATGTAATTAAGTAGGACTTGGCCTGCAAGGTCCACCAAAGTAATTTATTAATTGAATAGTCTGATTTAATTGTATGTTATTTTCGTTTATTCAGGGAAGTGCCTGCATCTCTTGCAGAGATAGGAGCCTCTTGTATGCCTGTCACTGGAGGTACAGAGGTCCTCTCCAAGAAATCTTTAGCACCCAATTAAATATTAACCAAGAAGAGGGGACTTGTTCCTTCTGTCCCTGAAACTCTATTTTCATGCCTGAGTCTGGCGATTTTAAAGGAAAAAGAAGGAAAAAAAAAAAAAAAAAACCTTGCTGGGTAGAATTATTTGTAATTCATTTTGTTTATCACTAAATTATTTAAAAATGACTTACTCTTCTTAATTGTACCAGTGTACAGGGTTATATAAAGTGTGTGTATAAAAAGAAAAGCCCCTTTAATTCAGTGTTAGCTACATCTAACTATGGCTAAAGCCACGCCGTATCTGTTTCCTTAAAATGTCATTTTAAAGGTATTGTGGTTTTGGAGCAGCAGCTGTGACTGAAAAGTATGTAAACTAAGCTGTTCTTGCTCATATCATTTTTATATTCTTATGTCAGACCAGAAGGCTGCTTTAAATTTATTTTTCATTGTGTATTAGTTCTAGAGCCCGGTTTTTTTTCTTCCTCGGGAACATATGTTCTTTGGGACGTGTTATACTCAGACACTTAAGAAAATAACAATTGTGTGGGGGGGGACAGGTACCAAAATAGTTTCTTATTTGAGTATTGTATTTGGGGGGAAGATTAATCAAAAAAAAAATTAACTCTCACAAAGTAGAATTTTGGGGCCTAGCATCTGTGTTTTAGGAAATGAAAGAATTCAGGCATACTGTACTAAGTCACGTGAAAGGCAGTAACTTTTAGAAGCCCAAATTGCTTTCCCAAAAGGAAAATATTTTTTGTTTCTATTAAATATAGTTTATATTGCTACTTCAGAACTTTTTTTTTTTTCCGGTGGGGCCATTTACTTAAATTCTTAGTTAATATTTCTGTATAGAAACGTCTTTGTCTCCAGAGCCCGCCTGTGCGAATTCCCATTTAATATGCGGTTGTGGATAAGTATTTATTCATTCCATGTGGTACTCCACACCTGATCGAGTGACAGCGTGGCGTCATGTCAGCCAGCAAAATGTTTGAGTGACTTTTGAGTAATGGTGGCATAGAAGGTAGAGGGGGTTGAAGGAAATAATAATGGGAATTTTTTTCCTTTCCTATATATTTTAGCATGTATAATGCTTCAACTCTCTGGTGGAAATTTGGAACACAGGATAGTAAAATATTCCTTTTCCTAGAGGGTAGTAAAAGTGGAGTAGAAAGTAGGAGCTGTTAGAATTTCCATGATAAATATAATTTGATTACATATGTTGGGGTGGGTTCCCTCTGAGCTGAGGATTTTACTTTGAGAGTTGTTTCACAATGGTATATTTCTTTCCAGTTTTCAGAAGCAAATTTAGCCTTAAGAATTTGCCCTGGCCAGGCGCAGTGGCTCATGCTTGAAATCCCAGCACTTTGGGAGGCTGAGGTGGGCGGATCACGAGGGTAGGAAATCGAGACCATCCTGGTTAACATGGTAAAACCCCGTTTCTACTAAAATACAAAAAATTAGCTGGGCATGGTGGCAGGCGCCTGTAGTCCCAGCTACTCAAGGAGGCTGAGATAGGAGAATCACTTGAACCTGGGAGGCGAAGGTTGCCGTGAGCTGAGATCGCACCACTGCGCTCCAGCCTGGCGACAGAGCAAGACTCCATCTCAAAAAAAAAAAAAAGAATATGCCCTAAGAAGATTCTGTTGACTTGCCTCATTTGTACAGGCCTACATCCGGGTGCCCCAAGTGAGGGAAGTAATTTGGGGAGGAAGGCAGCTCTCTGGTGGATCCACTGTTGTGCCTTTCCCAGCCCCTCTGTCTCTTGCTGGGCCCCACGTGGGCCCCGGGTAGTGGCATTCTCTAGGGCATTAGCTGGCCCTGGTGGTCCTTGCATCTAGCCTTGGAAAGGGACCTATCAGAGCATCTGGGGTGACGGTCAGAATAGTTCACAGGTACAGCACAGCTGTGGTCATCCCGATGGCCACTAGCTCTAGCTCTGGAGCAGGGCTCTGGGAAACCCTCACCATGCCGTGGAGGAGGCAGGAAAGTCCAGGGTTCTGGTCAAGGGTGTGTTCAGGAGGCTTGGGGGCAAGGGCTGTTTCCCAGCGAGTACACAAGTATTTCAGCATTTTAGCACCTTGTTCAGGCGACCCGTCTGTAGCAATTAAACACCATCCCTGAGTACCCCACCTTGTACCAGTGACGAGCCTGGATCTGGAGAAGAGAAGGGGCTTCCCAAATCCTAGATGAGATACCGGTGGGTCCAGGAGCAGAGTCGCCCTCTCTTGCCTCCTAATGAAATGATCTCTCCACTTCACTTTGCTGCCTCTTAACGAAAGTGTGGAAATGTCTCCTTTTCCACTTACTTTAAACCAGAGTTGGTTAAAAGAATTTTCCTATGAACAAAACTAAGAGGCAAATAGAAGATACCTGGGGCCTGGAAGTGAAGGACTTCATAGGAGAAAGTAAAGCTTGTTCAAGTCCAGCTTCAGATGCAATGGGCTGGCACAGTCTGTGGGACATTCATGACTTCTCCTTCTGTTCTCTGGCCTCTTTGCTGTTCACAGGATCCTCCTCTTAAATCTCCTCTTAACATGACTGATGTTCCCAGGGGCCATATTCTGTAGCCATTGATTTTCTCTATGAATTGGGAGTCACAGGCTTGAGTTCCTGCTTTCGTCCCCACCACCTGTGTGACCTTGGTCACGCAGAGTCCCCTCCCAGAGGAGTGGCTTGCCTGGACCTCTCAGAGGCACATTTTAGCTCTAAAATATTTGCTGTTCTCTCTCATTCAAGATTTTCCCCATCCATGCCTTATTCCTTCCACTTAGTAGTCTGGGTCACGCAACTGAGGCAGAAAAAAAGTCTGAATTTTGATGAAGAGATTGTCACAGTTTATCCCAAATCTGTTCTCAGGAGACATCCTTGTCTTTTTTTTTATTGGCAAAACTTGGTCAGGGAATTTCTGCTTAAATGAACCTACCGCTTCCCATTTTGAATCAGGCTTGTGCTTGCTATCATTATTAATAGGAGTATTAATTTCTGTTGCTGATAAAGCGCCCTGGTGTGGCTGGAAAGTGGTTCTGTGCCTTTTCCCCACCCAAGTGAAGAAGGACATGAAAGGTTGTATGGTGTGGAAAGTGCCTTAGCAATTAAATAAAAGGCTGGTTCATATAAAGGGGCTTGTTTCTATATGGAAAACATGAGCTTTTTCTTTTCTTTTTCTTTCTTTTTCTTTTCTTTTTTTTTTTTTTACATGGACCAGGTGTGGATTAGTTCACTGAACCTTTTACCCAGCCTTATTCCCGCTTGTAATTCTTCTGAGGCATAGTTCAGCCAAGTCAAAGAAACATGTTATTAAAGGTGAGCTGAAAGGCATTTAAAAAATAAACAAACTGTTTAAGATCCTAAATCAGTAACAGAATCTATATGCACAGACTTGAAAAGTACAAGAAAATGTGTTTCAATGCCTTTTGGTTCCAGGCTGGATTCTCCTCCCGCCTTCTTTGAACATCTCCCCAAAGTCTTTTTTGGTAGTTGGTGGGACAGGCAGCCCCAAGGCTAACCTTGGCTTGTAGCTTTTTTGTAGCTAATGACTTGCCTCCACTGAGGTAGGTGAGACCCCAATCTTACACCTACAATTCTCCAACTACTATTGAGGGGAAAAAATAAGTACTTTGATTTTATTTTAGCACTATGTTCTTAAGAAGTTTAAAATCTGATATACATTCTCTTTTATTTTTCCAGCCTGTAGCATGGCAGACAGCCAGATATATATACATATTTTTTTTTTTAGACAGAGTCTTGCTCTGTCACCAGGCTGGAGTGCAGTGGCATTGTCTTGGCTCACTGCAATCTCCACCTCCCAGGTTCAAGTGATTCTCCTGCCTCAGCCTCCCGAGTAGCTGGGATTACAGGCTCGCGCCACCACACCCAGCTAATTTTTGTACTTTTAGTAGAGATGGGTTTCACCATGATGGCCAGGATGGTCTCAATCTCCTGACCTCGAGATCCGCCCACCTCAGCCTCCTAAAGTTCTGGGATTACAGGCATGTGCCACCATGCCTGGCCAGCCAGCTATTTTTAAGAACTTGTAGAGATGGTAGAAATGAGGTGTAGGATGTTTTAGATTTATTTAAGTTATATCATCCCTGATCATAATAACGGCGGCCATCATTTCTTTGAGCATTCATTTTGTGCCATACACTATTCTAAGTACTTATTCATGTCAATGCATTTATTCTACAAAAGCAAATAATGCACTGTAATGAAGCCCATTTTATGGATGAGAACACTGACGGACAGAGAGCGTAGGTAACTTGCCTAAGCTCACAAGGTCAGTCAGCACCAGAGCTAATTTGAACTTGGGCACTTGAATCCATGCTTGTAAATTCTGAACTATTCTAGTCTAAAGTATACTGTGTATAGTACTATATTCTGTAATACTTAGTTTTAGGTGAGGCAGCCCAAGGATGCATTAAGAAATACAGATACTCGACCGGGCACGGTGGCTCATGCCTGTAATCCTAGCACTTTGGGAGGCCAGTGCGAGACTCTGTCTCAAAAAAAAAAAGAAAAAGAAATGCAGATACTCGTTCTGTACAACCTCAGCCTTGCCTTTATAAAAATTCTTTCCTAACTTTCAAAACTTGTTTGTTTTTGTTGTTTTTGATAGCCTGTTTTCAGCCAATGAATAGGTAGATATCAATCACTTGCAGCCTGTTGTACTGCTTTTTAAAGAATTATCTTGGCCGGGCGTGGTGGCTCACGCCTGTAATCCCAGCACTTTGGGAGGCAGAGGCGGGCGGATCATGAGGTCAGGAGATCGAGACCATCCTGGCTAACACAGTGAAACCCCGTCTCTACTAAAAATACCAAAAATTAGCTGGGCGTGGTGGCGGGCGCCTGTAGTCCCAGCTACTCGGGAGGCTGAGGCAGGAGAATGGCATGAATCCGGGAGGCGGAGCTTGCAGTGAGCCGAGATTGCGCCACTGCACTCCAGCCTGGGCGGCACAGCGAGACTCCATCTCAAAAAAAAAAAAAAAGAATTATCTTTAAGTTTCATTGTGATTGTGCAATTGTACAAAGACATTCCCTTATTTTGTTATTTTTGAGATAGGGTTTCACTCTGTCACCCAGGCTGGAGTGCAGTGGCACGATCTCAGCTCACTGCAACCTCTTCCTCCCTGGTTCAAACAATTCTTCCACCTCAGCCTCCTGAGTACCTGGAACTACAGGCAAGCACCACCATGCCCAGCTAATTTTTTTTTGTATTTTTTGGTAGAGGTAAGGTTTCACCATGTTGGCCAGGCTGGCCTCGAACTCCTGACCTCAAGTGTGATCACCCGCCTTGGCCTCCCAGAGTGCTGGGTTTATAGGCATGAGCCACCGTGCCTGGCCTATTCCCCCATTATTAAACAGTGTCTCACTTTATTGCCCAGGCTATTGTGTGGCAGCACCATGCTAGCTCACTGTAGCCTTGAATTCCTGGGCTCAAGCAATCCTCCTGCCTCACCCTCCTGAATAGCTGGCATTGCAGGTGTGAGCCACTGAGCCTAGCTTATTCTCTCATTTTTAAAGTAATTTCAAATAGCAGAAGCAGGGAAGGAGAGGCATTTTAGGAGTTCATCTTTCTGGTCCACCTTTAATGAAGTAAGCAGCTCCTTCCAAGGGGAGCTTGAAGCCTGAATTCTTCGTAGTGAACACAGTACTCTTTTCAGAAACTTATACTTAGCTTAAAAAAATTATCTATACCTCCACCCTGCTGCCTTATATGATAGAAAAGGAGATGAGTTCAGCAACAGCTTCCTCTAGCACACTTGATTACCTTTCTTTCGCTGAAGTCCATATGCTGAGCTTGTTGAACTCATCTGCCTTGTTCAGCCATTCTTGTTTTAAGAGTGTTAACTTTCTTTTTGGGAAAGAAGCAGCATATGCGTACACCCTTGCCAGGCTTCCATTAAGTGTCCCTTCACCTTTAGCAAGCCCTTGGTGGACTCAGGGGAGCTTTATAGTTATTATTAACATAACAGCCTATAAGTTGGGCTTCTTTCTAGTGAAGGAGCCAAGAGGGAGGGCCCCGCCTGGTTTTAAATTACGTAGGCTTTTCTAAATGTGTTTCTAATGGGAGCTAGAGAGGTGGTGAGCTTTGGGGAAGCCTCGCCTTGGGTCATAGTTGAGTGTAGAAGGGAGCTGGGATCTGCAGATATCAGGGAATTTAGGAAGAGAGGCATGGGAAAGGAAATGGGATGAAAAGGTGCCAGGAAAAGTTGCCTCATCATTTCCCACTTTGGTGGTGGCCAAAAGGTAAGTTTCTACTTTGAGATCACTCTCAGGCCCTGTGGGCACAGAGCTGCCAAGTTTCTCAGTTTAAGGACTAATAAAGTCGGGATGTGGGTAATTCTGGGAGACTGGGTAATTTGAAGGGAAGGATTGTTGGAGGTCTTTCCAGCTATACTGACAGTGTACATGGGTTCATTCTTGAGATGAGCGTGTCCATAATAAAATCTAGCTGTAGAGCCATTCAAGGACTTCTCTGTGTGCACCAGCATGCTAGCCATTTTACGTACAACAGTAGGAACAGAGTAGCTGGAGTAAGATACAGGAATGTTTTTGTTCCACTCATACACTGATTAGCGTTATTCACTCATTCTGTATTTACTGAACACCTACCCTGCGTAGCCGCTGCTCTGTACTGGGATACAGCAAGCAAGAGGCCTGCACAGTGGCTCATGCCTGTAATCCCAGCACTTTGGGAGGCAAAGGCAGGATGATCACTTGAACCCAGGAATTCGACACCAGCCTGGGCAACATAGTGAGACCTTGTCCCTACAAAAAATTGAAAAAACTAGCGAGGCATGGTGGCACGTGCCTCTAGACCCAGCTACTCAGGAGGCTGAGGTGGGAGAATCGCTTGAGTCTAGTAGTTAGTTCCAGGCTGCAGTGAGTCATGATCGTGCCACTGCACTGCACTCCAGCTTGGGCAACAGAGTGAGACCATGTCTCAAAAACAAAAAACAAACAAACAAAAAAAAGTGGGAGGGGGATGCAAATCAGATAAAATCCCTGCCTTCATGAAGTATATGTTCTGATATTTTTGTCATAAACTGAAATTAATACGACTTATCTGTTGCCTAAACTTTTGCCCAGAACAACCAAACAGAATCAGTTCAGCTGCAGTGGGAACCGCCAAGAGCCAGATGTGGCCATGAGAGGAATATCTTTGAGAGCCTGTCATCTGGCTCCAGCTGTGTTAACCTAGGCCTGGTAGGCAGCCATGAGTTGTGTCTGCCAACTGGTGGCCAGACACTAGTGCAGGCTTAAACAATTAGCAGAATTCCTCATCCGGTGGCTGGATTCACTGTGTGTGTCCTACAGACGATCGCTGCTGTCCAAACCAGGGGACTCTGGGCAGAAACGCCCAGAAGAGAACCAAAAGTTAGCCCCTTGAGAAACCAGTCAAAGTCTCATCCCGGAACATGGAGAGGGAGGCAGGAATCGGGGAAGACCAGCAACAGTGAGAAAACAGAAGTAAACCAGACGTGGCCCTCTGCCTGGCAGACCTTAATTCTGACTGAGAACTCTTGCCTGATAGAGAACGTCTGCCTCCAGCATGCCCCTGCAGAAAAGCAAAGAGTAGAGTTTGCCTGTGAAGAAATTTTTTTTCAGTTATTATTTTTTACATTGTTGCCCTTTGGTGAGAATCATTTATGATGCTTTATTGGTTTTACCCAAACTGAGATTTCCATAAAAAGTATTCATTCCCACCTTTTGGAAGCAATTAAATCCCCACAAACAGGCTATAACTTTCAAATGTCTGTTATATCTGCCTTCAAAAATAAGTATATAAGTAAATAAAATGCTTCAGCCTGCCTGCATGTGGAAGATTTTTTATAAACTGTAGAGTTGCTGGTTTAATGTACCAGGCAAGTCCTGCTAGCACACGGGAAAATAATAGATTCTGATCATCCATTGTCCAGCATGTTTCTAATACCACAGTAGTTGCTCAGTAAATGTTTGTAGACTGAGCTGAATAAGGAAAAATTCCAGTGAATGTGCTGACTTGCAAGAATGGTAATTAAAAATTAGTGCAGTCATTTCAAGTCATAAGTTGGGGAAACAACCCACCATTTAGTGCCCCCCAAAAGTAAAAGTTCTAATTGGAATAAGCTTAGGATTTTTTCTTTTATGTCCACATCTAAAGTCTGGTGATAACAGAAAGCACAAGATGGCAGAGATTAAGGTTTTCAGGGAGACTTCGCTTGAGGCTGAACAGATATGTCCATGTGAGAACATCTTTATCATGGTGAGGTTCTTGGTGGTATTTCAAAGAAGTCCCACTCTGAACAGATAACAACGACAACAAAATCATTGAAGTGGGGAAAATTCAAAAGATGCTAGTTTATGTGTCAAAATCAACTTTTGCATTCTAACTGCATTGTGTAAATTTGCTGTGCAGGAAACATAAGTGAAGCCATTTGGTTTTGTGGCATTGGTGTGGGTTGGCTCAGGGGGTGGGGATAAGGTTGAGGCATTGATATAGTAAGAGGAGAGCCAGATGGTTGTATTACACATCTTTTGTGTTCTTGTTTGCTTCTTAAAGCAGTTGCAGAATTTTGCCCTTGGCGATATTTTCTTCGTGCCTGTGTGTTCTGCTATGAATTTACTTTTGTCAGAGTACTTTGAAAGAAAAGCCTTGCTCAGAAAAAAAAAAAAAAATTACGTTATAAACTTGTGAAGTCAACAGTGTGTTCATAAAAATATTTTTTAAATGTTAAGTATGTTAGTAAATAGTTGAGAGAATCAGCTTTTCTTTTTTCTTAGCGCAGTGATTTCGACCATATTTTATATTAATTCAGGGAAAGAATTTTTGCAAAATTATGAATGTGCAATTGGTGATGGATGAATGGATCGAGATGGATAGATGAGTAGACAGATACATGGAACAGATACATTGGTATTCCAGTAGGGATGAGGCCTATCTGATTAGAGATTTAACTTTTTCCATTACTTACAGCAAACCCTCAGGTTGTGGTTAACCTCTTGTGTTTTATCAGCAAGCGTAACTTGGTAGTAAGTTGAGTGAGAGTGGGTTAGGGTAGGTTGGTGAGTTTTCGTTGACATTTGTTAGAATTGCTGTTACACCACCATTGAAATTTATATTTATTCCCTACTAAAAGGAAATTCTATTTTGCAGTCACCAGTGGCAAGGGATATTTAAGATGTTCTAATGCATGTAAGGGGTGATATTTTATCACCAAATGCTTTTAATAAAGAGTTGCTTTGGAGCTGTCCCCCCCTCACCCACACACACACACACACACACACACACACACACACACACATTGTGGTAGAATGCTTCAGAATAATTTAATGTCCTTTTTACAGTTCCAGTTTATTTATTTTTTTCCTTTGCTCAAATCAGAGAAGAGCAAATATGTAGGATCCTTGGGCGACAGTTTATTCTCCTGCTGTGCACAGATTTCCAGTTTTAGTTGGAACCTGCAGTCCCTGATGAGAAAACAGGAAACTTACAGTCCTAACCTTATTGAAATCTCTGCCGGGTTTAGTCACAAGTCTGAGGCGACTCCTTCCAATAATGAAGCCATTGTACGCATCATATCTGATCAGTTCTTGAAATGTTTTAGTAGGTCTATCTTACAACATTATAAGAAGATAATCAGCAGCCTTAGAAGGTCCCCATCTGGACTGTAGAGTTCTTTTACTGAAAGATGTTTTGCCTTTTTGAGATAGCTCTCGCGTTTCATCATCTGTTCCGCCGAGATGAAGTGCATATGAAAAGTCAGTGACTCTGAATCCATCTGTTGTTATTATTTTCCACTGATAATTGGCTTGAACAATGAAATGTCTGTGTCTGCAGCCTTTGAAACTGTACACCCTGTTTATTTTCTGGAGGTCTCACTGCAACTACGCCCCCCCATCTTTCCCCCTGCATTTTCTCTCAAGCTTACAGCGAGTGGCGCTTGTGTGAGGATGACATCTTTGACTCTGTGCATCAGTATGTGTCACTCAGCATCTAAAGCTTGCATACGGATTTTTGTCACAATCCCTGTGTCTGTGCCGTTCGCTCCCGAATCCGGCGCTCTTTCAGCAAGGAGCTTAGCTGGGCCACAATGCATGGATCCCTTACCTGGATTGTCGTCTTTATTTCACCGTCCTCATTAAAATATTAATTTAGGGTACAGTATCTAATACCTATGGAATTAGATACTACCTATAATTGTATAATATATTCAGTTGCATCCAGGTTTGCATGATACAGAGCATTAATATTGGATTCCACTAACATCACTTCCATTAGCTAACTCAACCAGTATAAGATATAGATGAGCTGGGAAGCATAACTACCCTCAAAACTGCCAAAACAGTCATTAGAAGCTCCATGGGGATGGACAGAGGCTTTCTCACAGTGATATACTGATTAAATTTTGTTTTGTGGTTTATTTGCAGCAAGGTTAGATCACTATTGTCTATGGACCTGGGTTATCTAACACCTTATTTGGAAGGTCATTTCAAGGCAAAAGGGTGGACAAAATCAGCGTCTCTTCAGTTTCTGTGGGCACCCCGCTTAGAGAACCTGTGTTTTATTCTCTGGGTCTTTGGGTATCTTTTTATTTTGTTTGCCTTTTCTCCATGTTATGCCATAATAATGTTTGAAATGAGTTTTGGGTTTGTTGATTTGTTTGTGAAAATATTTTAAAACTTTTCAGTGATCTTCACCTTTTACAGTAGAATGATTTGGCCAGAAAACAGTTTTGTGTTAATAAATTAAAATTGCTTTTGAAATAGAAAGCTACCCTATTTCCCTTGGCTAGGATAATCACAGCATTCTCGAAGGCTGTGAAGGATCTGTGACCTATCCTTTTTAGTCCAAATACAGTAATAATATGGACACATCCTATAGCACAGCCCTGCTGGATTTGGCCCCAGAGTTCTGTATGGCATTAGTAAGTAGTAGACGAACATAATCTTATTTATGTTTCAATCAAAATCATTTAATACTGCAAAAGTTATTAAAAAATAATTAAGTTACTAAGAGCAACATGTAGCTGGAACATAGAATAAGAGGTCAGTGTGAGTTGATTCCATAAGCTGAGAAAAGTCAGTAGTGAATTCCTAACACTGGCATGTTTTTCCTCTTGCTTAAATTCCTGGGTTGTAAGGACAAATTATGTTGAGGTATGGCATATTTTCTGCCGAAATGGAGAAAATTGTTGACTGTAATTATGTTATTTAATTGAAATTATAAGTGGTTGAGGCCACTCAGTTAAAAGCATCTTTTCTAATATGGGGGTAATGTTTTTAAATGAGTGGTCATGGATTGGTGACATTTGAAAGGCAGGCATTTGGGATATATTTTTGGAAAACTCGAATTATTTTCCTTAAATGATTAGTGAACTAGAGAATATAGTTAAGTAGCATTTTTTTTGGCTTATTCTCTTTAATTAGATATGCTTGAATGTATTATGTGTGAGTATATATGCACATATATATGTGTGTATATGTTTATATATTTTTATGTACACTTTATATGCATATATCAAACAGATCTTTGTAGGTACAGAGTCACAAGTATCAACTTACAATGTGACAAAGCAGAGAAACGAGATGTATATCTGACAATTGTGACTAAACAAACCGATTGTTTAAAACTCGTAGAATGTTAAAGATTGAAATGCAACCCATAGTAGAACTCCAGGGATGGGTATACTACAAGTTCTTTTTGGAGTAGCTGGAGATACAACAATAGCACTCCCCCCCGCCCCACGAGTGAGTTCTTAATTACTAATGAATACAATTCATTTTAATTGTTATTACAGCAACATAACATTTAACTATCTCCTGTTTAGTGGTGTCCCCTGGAATAGGCAGTGTCTCCTGTCAGAGTGAGGACAGGTAGAAGGCACAGCGGGCGTCTGATTGAGCCAGTTATTCATTTGCTGAGTGTTTGTGTTTATGCAAAGGGGCCTCTTCCTGCATATTTAATCTAGAGTAAGGCAGTGGCTTTTGTTGTGTTTAGCCCACATACCTTCAGTCCTTCCTCACACTGCCGCCAGCCTGGGAGCCCTGAGAGCCAGCAGGCTTCCAAGCGCCTGTAGTTTCTCCCTTACAAACTCTCAACTTTCTTCCGTTGTGTGAAAATTGCCTCTCCCGCCCCAAAGCTTTGCCTCCTCACCATGAACGGGTAAGTGTGTGCGAAGCCAAGGCTGACACTTTTGTTTCATTTTACTAATGTTGAGAGGGTACTTTGCTGCCCTTCTGAGCGCCTCCTGAAAGCAGTCCTGGTTCCCGGGCCGTCGTCAGCTTCTGGCTGCATTGAAATAGACAAGTACAGGTGCCTCTTAGGAAATGTGGCTGAATTTTGGACTCGCAGAGAAAGGCTCGTGAGGACTAGGGGGAATTAAAAAGAAAAGAGAGAGAGAGAGCAGCTTTATTATTCTTTGTCCTAACAAATCCTGTTTTGTAACTATCCTGCAGATAATGCTGCCATTGTTTGCTAAAAGCCTTCAAACAGTGTCTAAGACTGAACTGTAAGAAAACAGAAACTCTGCCGCTGTATTGTCTATACCCGGGCCAGGGTCCTCCCCGAAGGTCTGTGCCGGAATAGGAAAGGTTTTCTTCTGTGGAAATCGAATCGTCTCTTCATTGATATTAATAGCACACTAGAGATGTTGGCCATGATGCTCAGAGAGGCGGTCGGGAGGGAAGGAAATCTGATCTTGCTGGGGGGAAAATGACAGCCTCTTGGCCCCACGGTGGAGGAGACATCATCCAGGCTCAGTGTGCATAATGGCATCCTGGCTTAACTGTTTGCTCTAGGAATTTTAATCTTGAGCTGTTTGTTTTACTATCTGGGGTCTTGCTATTTTTTGTTCCTGTACTGTCTTTAGAAAGCACCATATTCAGGGGCTAATCCAGTCTTTTTTTAAAGTGAATTTTTAAAAACAGACTCAGAGAAATTCATGTAGTGTACACTTAGATCATTCTGGGGTATGATGGGGGTATTCTGCTTTCTTTTTGAGGGTAGAGTGTTATTTCAAAAATAAGTTGCCACAATTAACAAGGGTGAACCATTCAAGGAAGATATGTCCTGTGTGAAGATATTTCAGGGTGTGGGAATTATGTCCAGGCTCTAAAAGAAGGAGTTTTCATGACCAGTTAACTGTTGCCTCTGTTTGAGTAACTCTTTTCAACAGAAGAGTGTGCTGTTCCCCCGCAGGTTGGAAACTGTGAGAATTTAAATAAAATTTCATCAACCTTATTAAAATATGTAGGGACTTGTGTCTTCTTGGGTACAAATCAGTCTAGAGACTTAGAAGCATTTATTAACAGTGAGGCTGCTGAAGGTTTTTAATAACAAAATTACAAATACTCTATCTAATTGTAAGTATATGACTTTTATACTTGGTTTTTAAGGGGAAAAATACTTTTTTTTGAGGCAAAGTAACTCCGTCAGAGCACCTTCTGTGATTAGTGCTATTGTATTCTTAAATTTTGATTGATAGAGATAATAGTTTTCACTTAAAAATACAGACAGGTACTTTAACTTTCCATGACAATAGCTATTTGCATTTCTTTTATCTTTTTGTTTAACATTTGTGGGGGTTGGGATGGATTTGATTATTAACTCTTATTGCACACTAAAGGTGAATCTAAAACAAAGGCTTTGTTAGAGCTTCAAAGGGAAAACAGCAAATATTGTTTTTAGGTTTCAACATTTAAAGGCTGTTAAAGGATACCTATAAAATATTTTCACATGACCACGGCCAGGGTTTTCCTTTTCTGTAAGGTAGGAGAGAGTCATTTTTCCAAATGAGATGGGCCGATGTGGAGTGAGTGGGGGGCTGCCAGCCTGAAGTAATTTCATGGGCAAGCATCGACTGGGGTTTACTGCACCACGTGGCTTAATGTATAATATTTTAGGTTTTTGCCCTACTAGAATGGACTCCAAAGTTAGGTACTATGATCTGATGAGGGCCCCAGAGGATGAGGAGAAAGGAAGTAAAATGTTACTTGCAGGGATAGGAGAGAGATTTGAAGAATGGTGGATTCAAAGTCGCACATTTCTTTGATAGAGACAAGTAAAAGAAGTGTAGTGTTTGTGAAGCTGCAAGCCTGGGTAGCGTCCAAGTTTGCCTCTGGTCTCAGAGACCCCGGCTGCACAGCAGCTTCTTCCTTCCTTTTCTTTCTTGTTTCCTTGCTTTATTCTTTTCCTTTCTTTTTCCCCTCTGTTTTTCTCTATTTTTTCCTTTCTCCCCTTTTTCCGTTTTTATTTTCTTCTTTTCTTTCCTCATTCCCCACCTTCCCCACTTTTTTTTCTTTTCTTTTTTGAAATCTTACTCAGTATTTGAAGCCTTAAGGGCATAGAACAAACTTTGAGATGGATTTTGGAGTAGATTTTCTTCACTATAGAAAATAAAGTGACCCTTGTCTTATATTTTTCAATAGTCAAATATATGTTGATGTCCTTATATTTTCTAAGAAGTCATTGAAAAACAAGATATTAAAGCCCACAGAAGATAAGATTCCCTATTTAAAGAGGCAGCAAACTCTTGGAAATTGGCCTATTTGGACCAGTTTTTGCAAATGAGTACAGGCCATTTGATTGGAGGATTTGGGGGTATGGGAAGTTTGAACCATGTTCCTTCCTCAGTTTCCTAGTAAGAAAGTGTCCTCTAGCCATAGACCTACTGAACTGCCCCCCATCACCACCCAGGGGCTTGCTTTGCTCATCTTTGCATCTTTATTAAGACTGGTACACAATAGGTTCTCAGCCAGTATTGGGTAGGCTGAAGATTGAGATGAACTATGTTGGGCATACTTCAGAGTTGCTTTTGCACAATTATATAAAATGAAATATAATGCAGAAATCTTAATGCAGATAATTTATTTTAGCTGTCAAGAAAGGGAAGGGGGAAATACTATAAATGGGGAAAAAAAGAGCTGATACTCTTCATTTTCAGTTTTGTGAAATGAGATTGCACCTCCACATTTACCTGCAACTCAGTTCCAAGTAGGACATACTAGTGGACACCGTGTATTATATGTCACACAGATTAAATTAAGGGCAAAATATATCCATAGAAAGTATGATATTGAAACACTACAATAATCTGAGGGTTCTTTAGAATAACAGTCCTAATTAGGGAGGAGGGGTGGTTGGGGAGGTAGAGAAAGAGGAACGTACATTTAGTGTCTCACCCTAGAGTTCGCAGTAGAAATTTGGTGTCCTGGACATGGTTTTTGTGGTCACTGTGTAGCTTCAGGTAAATGATACTGTTGCAATCAATAGTGAAGAGGCCGCGGAACAATTCTGGTGTTCACAGGATCTTAACTGTTACAGAGAATGACATAAAGGAAAATAAGTAATTTCTGTTTACCGTATCCTTGGCTCACTTTTAAAACCTAAAACCAGTAGGAAACTTAAAAAAGAAAGAGAAAAAGAAAAAAAAAACGCAATTCGTATGGAGACAGCATTTTTTAAAAGAAGACAAGTGGGCTGGAGGGGAATGTATTTCTTTTATCTTTATCTTTTTTTTTTTTTTTTACATAAAAGCTTTGCATAATCATTTAATTTTAGTTTTGGTGCTTGTGCTGCCAGTAAGCATACAGGTAAATAGTTGATCTATTTGATAAGTAAAAGTGATTTAAAGAAAATAGCAAATATAGTATTGGAAAGGGAAGTTTTATGCTTTGGAAAAAATGAAATGCATATTTTTCTGCTAGTTGTTGGTTTCCAATTCTTCTAAGCTAGTAATGAGGCAGACTCGGGCCCCAGTACTAGCCCTAATTTTCTTGTCTATTATATTGACACATTTCATTTACTTTAGCATGATGGCAAACAGCTGTTGAACTATTAATCTTTTCTCAGCAAAACTAGAAAAATGACTTTTAGATTACTTTGTTAATGTTATACCTTCTCTAAAAATGAAAATCAACAGAAGTAAATTAATGAGTGGCCAATCATGCATGTGCACCAAAATTTATGGAACTTCAAAATGGAGAAAGATAGAGATTATATCCCACTGCCAATTTTTTATGTATAAGTGAAAATTAAATGTCAGTTTCGTATTGTTTTAGTATTTATAAATTGGACGGTCAGTTGTATAATTTTGTTGTAATTCTTTCCCCAGTATCCCTAGGGGAAAAAAATGATACTTGTTAAATCTGAGGCTGAATCAGCTTCTATTTTTGTTCTGTGTTCACTTACACACTATACTGTGTGGATAGGTGAGTAGAAAAACAGGTCTAGTGTTTACCTGAAAGTGTTCCGCAGGTTCAAATGCAGCACTGGAGATAACTTTATTCGAAGTAGGCATTTTCAGCAGTTTTTTAAAAAAATTAAATTTTAACGAGGTCCAGTTGTTTGCCAGGCCTATATGATAGCAAATCTCATCTGCATTGCAAAGTCTAATACTATAGGTCTGACTGCCAAACATGCAAAAATAGACACAGCTCAATAGATAAACATATAAATTAGTTTACAGTGCATGTATTGGAGAACATCTCAAGTAAAAAGGAGAGAGGAAAAGGCGTTCTTGCTTTGAATTGAGTAGGATCTGCCAAAGTTCACTTGCTTTACATTTAAGATTTGATGAGTGGTAGATGTAGAAATTTCTGTGTGCGCTTTGTATCTACTGAGCTCTGATTTGTGTAGAGTGGGGCTCTGCAGATCTTAGCTCTACCTTGAGGACCTGACCATCTTTGCTCTGTTTTTCTTTCTTATCATCGCTTGCCCTGAAATAGACTTCTCACCACTGGAGAAACCAATCTTGGGGACATACATCAGCAGTAAAGCACACGATTTTCATTTTCAATTTGAATTGTTTTGTGTAAAAACAAAAAGGTTTTGGTCAGGCTGCAAAATAGTAATTTTAAGTCCCAGAGCTAGGGTTTTCCCCCACCCAAATGGTGAAAATTTATGGTGAAAACCTCCAATTTCCTCTTACAGTAAACATGAAAATTATGATTTCACTCAGAGCCTGCATCTTTTTCCAATCTTAATGGCAAGAATCTGCATACACTTGCTTGTGGAAATGTCATAAATTGGCCTCAGATCAATTCCTCAAAGATAGTACACACCAAAGTGCCACTTTCAAATTTTTAGCCCTCGTGAAATAAGATTTTACTCTTCTCAATGATGTTTGCCTTTCCACATTCAGGGCTGACAGCAGAGGGATAAGCAGGGATATATTCCTATAAAATTAAACCACTTTATTACATGCTATTCTGAAGAGTGAGCAAAAAGATATTAACATTTTAGTAAAATGATGATAAGATTTCGCCACCTTAAAAATTATATGAGCATTTGGTCAATGGATATGGAATGAATCCTGTACCCTCTTAGTAACTTGATCTAAATTAATAAACAAATGTTTTTCTTTTCACTCGTGCCATATGTTGATCCCAGTTACATGGGCAGAAAGAGGCAGCTTGTAATGTTTCTTAAAGGATTAAACACTGTTTTGCATACGGGAGTATGCAGATGCAGGAGTAGGATGTGGGGTAAAATGTGTTCCATGGTTTCTTTGTGTTTTAGGAAGCTTGATTTCAATTGTTTGTTTCATGTGACATGAACCCTTTTTAATTTAACTTAGTAGCTCCGGTAGATACATGGTAAGAGAAAAACATTCTGTGAACAGCTTTCACCAGCAATTAACTCCCTGCCCCTCCCCAAAGTGAAAATGGTGCTGCTTTCATTCATTTTGAAAGGTCCGAAGTGGCAGAAAGCATCTTGTCTACAAGACCTAACTCTCTTCCAAAAGGGGAAAAAAATAAGTCTCTGCTTTAATGAAATAAGAGATGTTGTGGATATTAACCAAACAGAGACACGTTCAAGTGGCAGTCTGGTTTCCAAAAACAGAGGCCTATGAGTCACATATTATTCCACATGAAAATGAATTGATAGACAACAAGATGAGAAAAAGTTGATACACAACATTTGAAATGTTTCACCTTGACTTTTCCCCACCAAGTCGATTTTGTTGTCTTGAAGAGCTCAAAGGCATATGGTCCAGATAAGTAGAGATTCTTGGGACTTGTTTTTATTAACCCTGAAAGTCATTTGCCATTAAATAGAATTGAGTTCTTTTGTTGTTTTCCTTGTGTCTGTCCTTGGCAGAGGTGGTTGCTACTTCTCTTGACATTCAGATTTTGATATTCTCTTTTGTTTTCAGGGTAAGACGTGACCTTTTGAGGTGACTATAACTGAAGATTGCCTTACAGAAGCCAAAAAAGGTAAATGCAAATGTGATTAGTGAAGTTATATCCAGGGCCGTGTCTTTTGCCTTCCAGGCATTTTAATTCAGTTGCTTTTTGGTCTGTATTTGTCAAATAAATATGTATTTATTTGCGTGTAAGGACATATGTGGTGTATTTTTAGAGGTCCTAAGAAAAATGGTTGCCCTTAAGAAATGGTCTACAGGTTCACATTTCCCCCCCAAATATTATCAAACTCTTCTCTGTTTGTTGAAGCTGAACTTATTTTTATTTTTTAAATTTATTTTTTTCTTGTTGACTTGGTAGGTTTAAAGTTAGAAAGGAATATTCACATCACAAAAGTGGTGATTCATAAAATTAACTTGCTGCAAACAAGAGTAACGCATGTCAGTATTGTGTGCTGAAGTGGTGTCATCCAATTGATGTTCATCTGGCGGCTTTATAATCACCTTCTTTCAGAAATTAACAGTCAGGCACCATAGCAACACGCCACATTGATGTAACTGCTGAGCAGTGTGGGGCATATCCCTGTAATGCCAGCACTAGGCTGCCTTGTTCTCTTGACCTTGCTTGAAAATCAAATGAGTACTTGATTTTAAAATTAGAAGTTTTCAGAGAGACTAATGTAGCTTAATGAATTAAAGCCAAATTTAATTTTCTCAAATTCGCTTTTGGGAGGGGGAATGAAAAAGTACTCGGGTTAAAATGGTTATGGATGCTACATATTCACTTGATTTCAAAAGTACCTCTCTGATAAAGGCAATGATCATCTTACGGAAGATGATCCTGCCGGTCGTTTTAACATCTGATATTTCTCAAGCAGTAGCATCTTTGTTTCATTTAGAATTTTTGGCCTTTAATAGTTCCATTTGATTTAGTAGATTTGTGTCTGTCTAAAAACAGGTTACCTGCCAGCATGGTTGAACAAAGCCTTTGCTCAGATTTTACTAAAGTTTATATATTTGTCAGATATAGACTTATTATTGAGTTGAACAGAGTTTTTTGTGAAACTTTTCATAATGTGAAGAATCTTTGATCAGTTTTTGATAAATCTCACCTGGGGCTTGGGGGGTTCTAGAATGCATATATATAAAGGATATGGATTTGTTTTTGTAGTTGCATTCTGGCACATTTAATTTGGTCTAGAAAAATCAGACTTGCATCATTTCACCATCTATATTGTTTAAATGAAACCTTTGCAGGATCTACCTAATTGTATTTCAGAGAGGACAAACATACGTTTCAGATGTTTTGGCATGGAAGGAATTGATTCCCAACCAGTAATTGGGATTATCAGGCCACAGCAAGACACTTCCCTTTGCTGAGGCTCAATTTTCTTTTTCTTTTTCTTTTTTCTTTTTTTTTTTCTTTTTGAGACAGAGTCTCGCTCTGTTGCCCAGGCTGGAGTGCAGTGGCGGGATCTCGGCTCACTGCAACCTCTGCCTCCCGGGTTCAAGTGATTCTCCTGCCCCACCCTCCCGAGTAGCTGGGATTACAGGCAGTCGCCATCATACCCAGCTAATTTTTGTGTTTTTAGTAGAGACGGGGTTTCACCATGTTGGTCAGGCTGGTCTCAAACTCCTGACCTCGTGATCCGCCCACCTCGGCCTCCCAAAGCGTTGGGATTACAGGCGTGAGTCACGGCTCCCGGCCTCAGTTTTCTAATCTTTAAAAGGAAGACATTAATCTATGTCAAGGGTCTGCAAACTTTTTCTGTCAAGGGCCACATAGTAAATATTTTCTACTGGTGGGGGCATTCAGCCTCTGTGGCAGCTACTCAGCAAGGTGGTAATTTGCTGTCTCCTGGTCTCTATAATCTCACAGAGTGATCTCAATCCAAGATGCTCCTCATGCAAAGTGGTGCCACATGTTTAACTCATCTCCTACTGTTAGCAGAGGTTTCTGGCAAAGCTAAAAATTATGATTAAACAGGCCAGGTATGGTGGCTCATGTCTGTAATCCCTGCACTTTGGGAGGCTGAGGCGAGTGGATCACCTGAGGTCAGGAGTTCGAGACCAACCTGGTGAAACATGGTGAAACCCCGTCTCTACTAAAAACACAAAAATTAGCTGGGTGTGGTGGCGGGCACCTGTAATCCCAGCTACTCGGGAGGCTGAGGCAGGAGAATCACTTAAACCCGGGAGGCAGAGGTTGCAGTGAACTGAGATCGCACCACTGTTGTGCAGGCTGGGAGACAGAAGGAGACTCTGTCTGAAAAAAAAAAAAAAAAAAAAATTAAACGAAGCTGAAAAAGTGGTAGAAAAGATGAAAAGTTTAGCTTGAGAGTTGCCTTATCCATACAGCTCCAAATATAACCTTCACTGATGGGTTTTCATTTGTTGTTTTGTTTTTTTTTTGTAATCACCTGTAAGCATGAATTATTTTTCTTCTGATTCAATATCTTTATAATGTCCATTCTTTCACCTGTTACCTGAAAATGGAAATACAGTCCCCACCCCACCCCAAATTCTGTAATATTATTGAAAGTTAAAAATATCATAGGTCAAGGGAAAAATTGGAAAGAAATGTTTCTAGAAATTTGTCATTGGCATTGCCTGAGAAAAATAGTCTATATTACAAAAAAATGCTTTCTTCATAATCACTATCAAGTGCATGATCTATGGGATTATTTAATATCGTGCAAATAAGGCCCCCCTTGTAAAATTACTTGATCATAAAAGTATTTTATATGCTCAGTCTCTATAGTTGTTCTCTACTTTCAGCTTTTTTTGTTGTCTTTGTTTTTGTTCTATATACATTGTCTTAGTCTGTTTGGTGTTGCTATAAAGGAATACCTGAGGCTGGGTAATTTATAAAGAAAAGAATTTTATTTGGCTCATAATTCTGCAGACTGTACAAGAAACATGCGCCAGTACCTACTTCTAGTGAGGACCTTAAGAAGCTTCCAGTCATGGCAAAAGGGGGTTTGGAACAGGCATGTCACACGACAAGAGAAAAAGGAAGCTTGGAGGGAAGGGGAGCCAGGCTCTTTTTAACAACCAGATTTGTCATGAACTAATAGAGCAAGAACTCAGTCATTACTCTGGGGAGGACACTAGCCATTCGTGAGAGATCAGCCCCCATGATCCAAACACCTTCTATTGGCCCCTCCTCTGACATTGGGGATCAGATTTCAAGATGAGATTTGGAGGGGACAGATTTCCAAAGTATATCATACATCATCTTCAGTATTCCTATTCCAAGTGAACATTTCATTACTTAACACTTTTTTTTTTCTTTTACAGTATCCATTCCATCTGTGTTTTGATGCTAATATCAAATTTTGGGGAGAAATAAGTTAGGGTATATAGACTTAAGTAATAAATGTAATTTTTACCTTTGAACAAGGTGAAAGATCTTTCAAAGACTAATTTGTATATGTCTTGATCTCTTATCTAGAAAGAAATAAAAGGTTTGTTGGAAATATACAATTTAAAAAGATGTTTCAAGTGAATGTAGTGGTTAGCGTTTCTTCCTGATGAATAAGCCTTAAATGGGGAGAAGACCTTGCCGTCCAGCAATGGACAAAAAAATCAGCATCATCTTTCACACTGCAAGAAGCATGTAGACTTCAGATGCCAGGAGCTTCTCAGTAAATACCACGCCTCAAATTTGAAACCTGGGAATTATTAACAGTCAGTATAGATGCACAGAAATATGCCTACAAAGGTACTATGGGAATAACTGATTATATACATAAAAGTCGCCAGGCAAATTCAGAAAACCAGATGAAGCCATTTTGAAAATTTGGATTCTATGGTCTGAAGAGTCATAAATAACAGTCATCATACTCGGTAGTGATATAACAATTTTCTTCCAACTAGATCTGAGTGCTTTACAAAATGGGTCTGGTTGCTGGCATTCCTAAGAGGTAGCTGGCAATTCTTATAATCCCCACTTTACAGACTGGAAAAACGGTCCCGTTGATGATAAATAGTTTACCCAAGGTCATCCAGAATGTCAAGATGGAAACTAAAGAGGGATGCACTGGTCACAATTATACAGATGTCATTCTATTATGGTTGCCTTGGTTTGGTGATCTAATAAAGGTTTCTGTGGCGTTTTTCCCTGCCTCCCCTCACCATTGACAATTTACCCACATGCATTTGCTTAAAATTCAAATCCAATTTGTAAAATTCATCATCTTATATTCAATTCTGAATGGCATTGAGAGTTGAAGATAATCATCAAGGCCATATAGATTACAATTAAAATGGTTAGTTTTAAACATTAGGCATCTCCAAGCTTCACATTTTGTGTATTGGTTCAGTTTTTTTTTAAAGTCAGGTTATTTGAGAGAAAATTAAAAAACAATCAAAAGGAAGTTTAATCATTGCAATTTTCCCCCCACCCTATCCCTAATTTAAGGTGTTTTATGTTAGATGAAGGAACTATAAATGCATCCTTGTAGATAACATTCATTGTGTCTTACCTATTATAAATTATTTCTTGGTGAACAATAAAGCTAAAATGCTATTCAGTTATTTGAAATATAAGTTCCTTTAAAAAGTGTATATGTGAGTGATTTGATCATTTACCTAATGACACAGCAATTCTGAGCTAAACCCATTCAAAACTACCTTTTTATAGTGTTTAGCATTTGAATTATGTGACCGTTAATTAAGGAAGTTGTTATGAAGACACTGTAAGCAGTCGTTACTGAGTTACCAGATGACCGCATTGGCTGGAATGTGATCAGTCAATTCAGTTAAGCATTGAAATGCTCCCTGATCCCCCGTACACACATACAGTACACTCATGCCTGGGTTGTAACCGTCAGGGTAAAGACTAGGCTGGTGTAACAAAGAGACCCCAGCGTAAAATGGCTTAAATAAAATAGAAGTCTACTTCTCTCGTGAAACAACCAGACCAGTGTAGCTTGTCTGGGCAGATCTTTCCGTCTGTGCTCTCCTCCCTTGGGGCTTTGTCTTTATCATAGGGTTGAAGCTATGTTGTTGCCGCACTATGGAGATGTCCAAAGCAAGCAATTTTCTTTTAATCAAAAGAGTTAAACATTGTATACATCCCACTCATTGCCACTTAACTGGTAAGATTGTGGTCATAAGGCCCAGCAAACTTTGAGGGCTGCTGGGAAATGTCTCTACCTAGGTGGCCAGGAGCCTGGGGAGAATTGACAAACAGATTTAAGGGGACAAGTAGAATACAAGTACTTCATTGATTCAGTTGCTCCAATCTAGTAATTTCATTCATTCATTCATACATACAGATGTATGTACGTACATACATATATTAATTCTTACTGCAGATGTTTATTGGTGGGTGTGTGCTAGGTGCTGAGATTATAGCACCGTGTAAGAAGGACATGGTCTCTGTCCTCACAGAGTTGATAGTCTAGAGGGGCAGGCATACATGAATGACGATGATGATGGTGGGTGTTAGGAAGGGCAATTGTTGGTTGATTTGAGAAGTGTTCTAAAACAGGGAGTCCAGGGTGTCGGGAATTATGTGTTTTAGCATCGTATGGAAGTTATGTGAGATTAACTTGATTTCCTTATATGCTGTTGTGAATGTTATCAGGCATGTTAATTTTTTGTTAACAGAATTACTGAGATATAACTCACATACAATACAATTCACCCTTTTAAGGTGTACTGACTTTTCAATAGGTCTTAATGTGTTCAGAGTTGCAACCATCTAGTTCAGTTTTAGAATATTTCATCGCTTAAGAAAAAACCCTAGTAACTATTAGCACTTACACTGCGTTCTGCCCTCCCCCCATCCCCTGATAACAACAAATATACATTCTGTTTGTATAGATTTACTTAGTCTGGATGTTTCATAGAAATGGAATCCCACATCCTTTTGTGACTGGATTCTTTCACTTAGCAAAATGTTTTCAAGGTTCATCTAGGCATTTAAAATTTTTAACTGTCTTAAAACCTCATGAGTTCTTATTTTTAAATCTAAGAGAATGGTTGCTTGAAATATTCTTACAAGGGACAGAACTGGGGAAAAATTACTGTTTTTTATGCTGTGTGTATTTCCATAGACTGACATGGCCTCTCAACAGTTAAACGTCAGAATTTAAATGTTTGCATTTTAAGTTAGCTGTTTTTAAACATTGTTAGCCATAATGCTAAACTAAGTTACTCTGTAAACAAGAGCTGTCTCTCTTGAATGTTAGTTTCAAAGAAAAAAAATTTCTTAAATATTGATTTCCAGAGAAATATGCTCAATAGAGTTCGTTTTCAAGCAGAAGTCACTTGTTGAAATGTACATGAAGGCATATTTAGTAGTAAAGACAATATTTGCAGCAATTATCAAATAACCATATTTTGCACAGTGAACAATCAAAAATACAAAACCAAATAGCAAATGGTTTTATCTGTCTTTTTTTTTTTTTTAAGAAATGGGGTCTGGCTGTGTTGCCCAGGCAGGATTACAGTGGCTGTTCATAGGTGTGATCAGAGCTTACTGCAGCCCCGAACTCCTGGGCTTGAGGGATCTTCCTGCCTCGGCCTCCTGAATAGCTTGGACTATAGGCTCACACCACTGAACTACTGTATCCATATATTTTTTAAATGATGTTTTTGCTGTCCTATCTGCCAAAGGCACAAATATTCCAACTGCTCACCTTGAGCATTTTAGGAACACAAACCTCATGTTAGGTGGCAACTTAACGACGTACCACAGATGTAGGAAATAGAGCCTTTCCTTGGCAATTCAAAAGCCCCTGAAAGAAATCTGAAGCTTAACTGTACAAAAACAAAATATTATAAAAGGTAGCACATCTGTGTTAACCTTGTGGGCATACCCCCTCAGTATCTAGTAACACCAAGGACCTCAAAGAGACAAATAGTGTACTGATGACAGAAGCCTTATTTTATGAGCCCATTTAAAAGTCGAAGCTGTAGTGACAGTTACTAAGCAGTGCTGAGTTTGGATTTGAAGTTTGTGGTATCTTTTAAAAAGACTATTGGTGAATGGGACTTTGTGAATTTGAAATGAAGATGAATCGTTTCAGTTTGTTCCTCTCTGCCACTGATCTGGACTTTGCATGGGGTCGGGAAGAAAAAGGAAAAACATGAAGTCTTTCTGCCCTTGTCAAATTCACTCTTTTTAAAGGGTGAAAATCATGCAGATCTTCCCTGAATTTTGTATATTAGCATATATGTGGTATGTAATTAAAGGTAATTAGATGTTTTGTTAATTATCTGAGAGTGTGACCAGTTATTTAAAATTACCTTTTAGGCCGGGCATGGTGGCTCACACCTGTAATCCCAGCACTTTGGGAGGCCAAGGCAGGTGGATCACTTGAGGTTGGGAGTTTGAGACCAGCCTGGTCAACATGGCGAAACCTGGTATCTGCTAAAAATGCAAAAATTAGCTGGGCATGGTGGTGCACACCTGTAGTCCCAGCTACCTGGGAAGCTGAGGTGAGAGAATTGCTTGAACTTGGGAGGCAGAGGTTACAGTGATCTGAGATCATGCCACTGCTCTACATCCTGGGCAACAGAGGGGAGACACCATCTCAAAAAATAAATAAATCAAAAGTAAAATAAAATTACTTTTTAATTAAGAGAAACCTCCCATTGTTGGATGGACTGTGATTATTGCAGTCTATGGCTTGCCATGGTAGTTTACATGCTCACTCTTTCCTCCAGTCTTTTTTTCTGGAGGTTGGTCTGTTTCCCTTTCAAAAGGTCCTCAGTGGTCTCTGGAGGCCAGAGGAAATATCCTAAAATACACTCATTACAAATTCCATACTTTAAAGTTTATTTAGACCAGTCATTTTCAAAGTGGCCGTTGGAACCAGTTTGTGGGTTAAGGATTTTAGTGTAGTGGCTTGTACCCAAGACTTTTAAAAAATGGAATCAGCGGCCAGGCACAGTCGCTCAGGCCTGTAATCCCAGCACTTTGGGAGGCCGAGGCAGGCAGATCATGAGGTCAAGAGATCAAAATCATCCTGGCCAACATGGTGAGCAAGTCAGCCAGTATGGCCGAAGCATTGTCCTTAAGGGAAGAGTACAGGTTGAGTATCTGTTATCTGAAATGCTTGGGACCAGAAATATTTCTGATTTGGGATTTTTCAGATTTTATAATATATGCATTACCAGCTAAGCATCCTTAACCCCAAAATCCCAAATCTGAAATGCTCCTGTGAGCATTTCCTTTGAGTGTTGTATCTGTGCTCAAAAAGTTTTGGATTTTGGAGCACTTTTGATTGCAGAATATTGGATTAAGGCTACTCAAGTTGTAGTAAGAGACAACGTAACAGTGTAACAGGGCCAGACTGAGTAGGGCATTAGGGCTTTTTATATTCTTATTGGGGAGCTATTGAGGGGCTTTGAGGTAGAGCAAGATCTCATTCATGCTTTTTAAATGGATCGCTCTGGGAGCTGTTTTGAAAATAGACTTTGGGTGGATGAGGTCATAGGCAGGGAGACCTGTTAGGAGGCCACTAGAATAATCCCAGTGAGATATGGTGATGGCCAGGATCACAATGGCAGGGGAGGTGGTGAGAAGTTGTTGAATTTGGAATTTATTTAAACGTTGAGCCAAAGGATTTCCTAGTGAAATTGATGGGGAGTTGCATCACAGAAGACTCTTTTTTTTTTTTTTTTTTTTTTTTTTTGAGACGGAGTCTCGCTCTGTCGCCCAGGCTGGAGTGCAGTGGCGCGATCTCGGCTCACTGCAAGCTCCGCCTCCCGGGTTCACGCCATTCTCCTGCCTCAGCCTCCCGAGTAGCTGGGACTACAGGCGCCCGCTACCACGCCCGGCTAATTTTTTGTATTTTTAGTAGAGACGGGGTTTCACCGTGTTAGCCAGGATGGTCTCGATCTCCTGACCTCGTGATCCGCCCGCCTCGGCCTCCCAAAGTGCTGGGATTACAGGCGTGAGCCACCGCGCCCGGCCAGAAGACTCTTAAGATTTTTGTCTTGAATGATGGGATATAATCAATAGGATTCACTGATGGATTGCTTATGGGCAGAAACAGAGGAGTCAGAAGACAAATGCTTTCTGTTCTAAGGAACTGATAGAAGGTGGTGCTCCCATTACTAAAATACAGCAAGACAGTGGGTGGGGCAGTTTTGGAGGTAGGGGAGGTAAGCAAGGGAGACCAGGAATGTAGCTGTAGATATGGGAGGTTTGAGCTATGCACCCAGACTAAGATGCCAAGTGGGCATTTGGATATGTAGTCCTGGAAATGTCCTAGCTTGGTCTATAAATTCAGGATTTATAAGCATGTAAGTGATACCTAAAGGCATAAACTTGACTGAACTCACCAAGGAAGCAGTGGTATAGATGAAGAAAAGAAGAGCTCCAAGATCTGGGTTCTGACTCTGGGAGGCTGAGGTGGGAGGATCTCTTGAGACCAGGAGTTTGAGATCAACCTGGGCAACATAGTGAGACTCTTATCTCTACATTAAAAAAAAAAATTAGCTGGGCATGGTGGCGTGTGCCTGTAGTCCCAGCTACACTTGGGAGGCTGAGACAGAAGGATTGCTCAAGCCCAGGAGTTTGGGGCCACAGTGAGCCACAGTTGCATCACAATACTCTAGCCTGAGGGACAGAGTGAGACTCTGTCTCAAAAAAGTAAAATAAAAATAAAAAGCTAACACCATTAAAAGTTTTAGTCATAGAATATTGAGAACAGGAAAGATCAGAGATGGGATGAAAACTCTGAGATTGTGAACTAGAAGGTCATCAAGGAAAGTGTTTAAAGTAGGAAAGAAAGCTGAGCATGGGGGCTCACACCTGTAGTTCCAGCTACTCAGGAGGCTGAGGCAGGAGGATTGCTTTAGTCCAGGAGTTTGAGGCTATAGTGTGCTATGATCCTGCCTGTGAATAACCACTTCACTCCAGCCTGGGTGACAGACTATAGTGACTGTCTCTAGATAAAAAACAAAATTAGGCTGGGCACAGTGGCTCATGACTGTAATACCAGCACTTTGGGAGGCCGAGGCAGGCGGATCATGAGGTCAGGAGTTCAAGATCAGCCTGGCCAACATGGGGAAACCCTGTCTCTACTAAACATACAAAAACTAGCTGGGCATGGTGGCTCATTCCTGTAATCTCAGCTACTCAGGAGGCTGAGGCAGTAGAATTGCTTGAACTGGGACCCGGGAGGCGGAGGTTGCAATGAACCAAGATCGCACCACTGCACTCCAGCCTGGGCTACAGAGAGAGACTCCATCTCAATAAATAAATAAATAAATAAATAAATAAGTAAGAAGAGAGTTGTCAGCCATATCAGATTCTGCCAAGTGGTCAAAAAAGATGATGACAAAGAACTGACCATTGGATTTGTCAATATGGAAGTCATTGATGACCTTAGTAAGAGTTAGTTGTGTTTGAATCTCACTCCTATCATATTTACTGGCTTTATATAACTAGCAGTCTGCTGGCTGGCTGAACTTAACATGGTTTGTATTATTTTTCCAGGAATAGTAATTGTTCAGCATTCTTGTTTGTTACAGTTACCACATTTTCCCCCACCCCTTGCACTCAGTTTTGTGAAGTTTGGGTCACAGTACAACCTGTGAGCAGTGAAAAAGGAATCCTGGGCATTTTGTCCCTCTTGACCCATTCTCTAATCCGATGGTTTGGAGATTTGCAGTTTAAATAAAAGGCATAGAGAAAAGTGGGATGTGTTTATAGCCCTAACTTAGAATATGTCGATTGTAATCATCTGAAGTATATCACAGATTGGTGTGGTTAACATAGTCTCTAGATTAGTAAAATACTAGTTTGAGCCTGAGCCACGTCTGTCTATCACCTTTACGTTTTACTAATATAGGTAGTCTTTGATGGGTTCATCTGCCTTTCAGATTACCTAAGAGCATCACAGATTCTAGCTTTTTCAAAACTTGTGAAACACAGTTGAACATTTTCAAGATTTCTTGGCCAGTCGCAAATCCTCAAGCATCCAGGAAATGGTAGGTTAATTACAAAAACACACATTATCTCTATATGGATGCTAAATACTGTTAAGATGGTGTTGGATGAAGGAAGGACAGTTTCTCTTTGTGGATAATTTTAAATGCACTTACGAAACAAAAAATACAGGAAGCGGCCTTGCGTAGTGGCTCACACCTGTAATCCCAGCACTTTGGGAGGCCGAGGTGGGCAGATCACCTGAGCTCAGGAGTTCGAGACCAGCCTGACCAACATGGAGAAACCCCGTCTCTACTAAAAATACAAAATTAGCTGGGCGTGGTGGCGCATGCCTGTAATCCCAGCTACTCAGGAGGCTGAGGCAGGAGAATCGCTTGAACCCGGGAGGCAGAGGTTGCAGTGAGCCAAGATTGTGCCATTGCACTCCAGCCTGGGCAACAGGAGCAAAACTCTGTCTCAAAATATATATATATGAAGAAGAAGTAGTGAGAAAAATTTCATTGGTAACCTTATTTAAACAGTTCAACATTGTAACTAAATCCTACTGTTATTATTTTTATTTTATTTTTATTTTTTGGGATGAAGTCTCGTTCTGTCACCCAGGCTGGAATGCAGTGGCACGACCTCAGCTCACTGCAACCTCCACCTCCCAGGTTCAAGTGATTCTCCTGCCTCAACCTCGTGAGTAGCTGGGATTACAGATTCCCACCACCAAGCCCAGCTAATTTTCGTATTTTTAGTAGAGACAGGGTTTCGCCATGTTTGTCAGGCTGGTCTCAAACTGCTGATCTCAAGTGATCTGCCCCTCTCAGCCTCCCAAAGAGCTGCGATTACAGGCGTGAGCCACAGTGCTTGGCCCTATTACTATTATTATTATTATTTTGAGACAGGGTCTCGCTCTTTCGCCCAGGCTGGAGTGCAGTGGTGCAGTCTCGGCTGACTGCATTCTCTTGCCTCCCAGGCTCAGGTGATCCTCTCACCTCAGCCTCAATGAGTAGCTGGTACCACAGGCACATGCCACCACGCCTGGCTGATTTTTGTATTTTTTTAGAGACAGGGTTTCGCCATTTTGCCCAGGCTGGTCTTAAACTCCTGGGATGAGGGGATCCACCCACCTCGGCCTCCCAAAGTTCCGAAGTTCACACCAGCCAGCCACCTTGCCTGGCTATTTCTTATATATGGCATATTTAAAAACATTTGTCTATATATACTTTTACTGTATGTACTCTTTTTGTTTCCTGCTTTTATCATTAAACGATCTTAAGTGTTTTCCCAAGTTATTACTTAATATATCTAGATCTTATTTTTAAAGCTACGTTCATTACTACCACTGTTGTGTTTTCTATACCTGCAACTGGTGGGTCTTTAGATTCCTTCCAGTTATTTGTGATTGTAACTACGTCTGTGTTGGACATCTCGAGATAACTCAGTCTCTTGAATGAGTATCATAAAAGATGTTGTGATTTTAGATAATCACCTAGTTTCTCCCTCTACTTTTAAATAATATTCAAATGAATTCCAGGCACATAAAATCATTGCTTGGCTCTGAGTACATGTGTTTTCTGTGATAGCATGAGGTAGAGTTTGTATCAACTTTGATGACAACATTTCTAGACATTAAGTTGCTAGGCAGTTTTTTGTTTTGTTTTTTTTTTTTTCTGATTTGAATTCTCCCTTGATATTTTCCCACTTCCCCAACTTGATTTGCAGCTTGTTAGATAAGGAACTTTGTATCTTTCAAAGGAGAGCCATTTATACTTTCATTGTTTAATTTATCCCAAATATCAGTCATTCTCTTGTCCCAGCACATGCCACTAATTTAAATTTGTTTATAGTTGCAAATTTTGCTTTGGTTGGGTTTCATTCAGATTAACTCTGTAAAATTGAAAAAGTTACAGCTTTTAGAGTATGAAATTTAAGTTCTCTTCTTTGCTATACCTCAGTGATATAGTTACTAATTGATTAAGCAATAAGTAGTTACTGAGTTTCTATGAGGCTCCCTGTGTTTAAAATTGAGCTGTGTGCTGGCGGGTGGGGCGGGGGTGGCGGGGGACACTCTACATGGTGGTAGATATCCCATCTAATTCTAAAATCCCCAAATGGCCAATCAATGAAGTACAGTCATGTGCCACACAAGGATGTTTTGGTCAACGATGGTTTGCATATATGACTGTGGTCCCATAAAATTATAATGGAGCATACCTGATACATAGCACTTGGTATTGTCATTGCAGATAAAGTAGGAGAAGTGACTGACAATAGGTAACAGTGCTGGGACATTTGGTTTTCCATATGAAAATATATAAGTAAAAATATACATACTATCTGGGTTTAAGTACAGTCTTATGTTGGCAGAGTAGCAAAATCGCCTAACAACACATTTCTCAGAACCTATCCCTATTGTGAAGTGATGCATGACTTTATTCTTAGGTTTATAGATTCAGAGAGGACCAAGGAATGTCAGACTTCTGTAGCCCATTCCTTATATTTACTGAAGATGAAACTGTGATCCAGAAAAGGAAATGACAGACCCCAGGCCACTGTGTAATTGTAGATTTCTGTGCTGGTAGTGACTCCCAGCCTCTTCCACTACATCAGTTCCTTCCTTTTGTGATATAATACCAAAGATAAGTGGAAATATTAAAATTTGACTGTTAAAAAGTTGACTGTTGAAAAAATGGACCAACTGAAAACCAAGGTGTATTATTTTTATGTACATGACCCTTTCTCTGATTTAATTTCTAATATTCTCTTCTCTAAGCTATATTAAGGGAATTTACACGTGTTTCAAAATATTAAATAGGAAAAGCATCATCTGAAAATATTTATCTCAGAAAGTGCCCACTTTTCACCCTTCTTCTCTTTACTCTCTTCCTTTTTCTTCCTCGTTCCCTCTCCCTCTGTGTCTCTCCTCCCTCTAAAGCCTGATTTTTTAAAAAACAAGGCTGTTTGATGAAGATATGTATAAAGTTAGAATTATCCTGCTGGTTGACAACTACTGTGCATTTTTTGAATAGTTGAGTTTTGTGTAGCATGAGAATTTAGTTGACTACACTATCCTTATGCGATTGATTCATACAAATGACTGCCTCCTATGTGACGTGTTTTGCCAAGGGCTGGGGTATATAAGAGGATAATGATGTGTGTTTCTTACTATTTTTGAGGCATAAGCTAATTGATTCGAACTGCCTGTTTTCTGAGGTCTTGTTCTACCTGGCTTTGGAATGGGGTTAAGTTTCTTTATTTCCTTCTGTGGGATAAAATACCTACCAATGCAAAATTGTCATCAGGAAGGGTCATATAATTTCATTAACTAAGTTCTCATTATAATATTCTATGTATGTTATATACATAGAATAGAAAGTTCTTATGAACTTATTTTTTTCTGATTATAAATATAAAACCATCTCATTATGGGGAATTTGCAATTATAGAAAAGTAGACAAATGCAAAAATAAAAGTAATTTAGACTCCTGACCCTGAAAATAACATATATTTCCTTCTATTCTTTTTTTAATGGAATGTACATATAGTTAACAAAATTGTGGCCATACAGTATATAGTATTTGTGTATCCATTTTTTTTTTTAATTTAGTGTTTCATGATGAGCATTTTCCTGTGTCATGAAGTGTTCTTAAAGACATCTGGAATGGTTGTATACCACATCATCCTTTCGGATACAATAAAATTTAAAGAACTATTCTTCAATGTTGGGTATTGACACCATGTCCAGTTTTCCTATAATACGTTGCAATTGGCATATTTGTGCACAAATATTTGTCTTTTCTTTTTTTGAAACAGGGTCTCCTCCATTACCCAGGCTGGATTGTAGTGATGATTATAGCTCACTACAGCCTTGATCTCTCAGGCTCAAGTGATCCTTCCACATCAGCTCCCGAGTAGCTTAGACTTCAGTTGCACACACCACGTCCAGCTAATTTTTATATTTTTTGTAGAGACAGGTTTTTGCCATGTTGCCCAGGCTGGTCTCGAACTCTTGGGCTCAAGTGATCTGCCCGTCTTGGCTTCCCAAAGTGCTGGGATTACAGGCGTGAACCACTGTGCCTGGCATATTTGTCTATTGATTTGCTTTTCTTTAGATGTATTCTAGAGGGGGGAAAATCAGTAGAAGAACAGTTATGTAATTCTTACAAATTCTCCATGTGTCTTGCCATCTTGCTTTTTCTCATCCTATCAGTACTGGATGAGAATGTTTATTTCACTGAACTTTGCCAAAGAGTTTCAACATTTTTTTGTTATCATTTAAATCATAGGAGAAAAAGGTGTATCTTATTTTTAAAAATTTTTATTTAATTCTTTGATTACAAATGAAGTCCCAGAAGTTGTATTTGTTTCTTTAGGCTGTTCTTAATTGTTCATTGGAACAGCCAGGGTTTGAAGGAGTGGGGATACTGGGAAAGCCAGGGTGATGAGAAAATAGGAAAGGGGTCTTGTCATTGGGAGGCCACTATACCAGTGGCCCTTGTACCAGGACTAATATGGTACTTTGAAGCTTTAAATTCATTTCTTTATTCACCAGATAGTTATTGAGTGCTTACTTGTTCTGGACAAGTAAGCCTTCAATAATTTTAGGCATCCAGGAAACATCAGTGAACAAACAAACATAAAAAAACCAAAAGGCTCTTTTGCAAATTGGGTGGATCAATCTCAGTGTTGTATAGGGAGGAGAAACAACAAATCACTGAGCAATGCACTTAGCACAGTAAGAGTAAGCAGTTGCTGCTATTCTTACAACTTCTGCTATTGCTCTGTTATCCTCAGCAGCTAAAATAAAAAAGTGTTGTCATCCAGATCCCTTCAGGAGTCTCCCTGTCACATGGAGGACACACTGTCATGTAGGTCCTGTCCTCTCCAGCCCAAGAAGCTTCTCCCCATTTCTCTTTCAGCTCCTTACTCAATGAGCCAGCATCCTCTGGCCCCATCGTTCCAGAAGCTTTGCAGTAGTGTCCATTTAAGCACTAAGACCCTTGGAACAGGCCTATGGACTTGAGGGAGCACCTGCCGTTTGTATCAGTTTAGAAGGGTGCTGTTGGGGGGGTGGGGGTGGGGCTCCGGACTGCACTGGGGGCACTGGGAATTACAGCCCCTCTCTGGGTGTTTGCTCTGTGAGTCTGTAAACCCAAGCAGCTCATTCTTATTCATTCCTGAATGAAGGAATTAGAAAGGAAGGGAAATTGAAAGGAAAGTGCACTTCCTCTCCCTCTCTCAGCCCTTTCTGGGATTTCCCTGCACTCAGCACCAGTGGAAGGCAGATGGGTACCCATGGCCTGGACCATGCTCTGCTTTTTCTCTGTTCTTCCCATTCCTGAGAGTGCACTTAGAAACTGGACTGTTGTTGTGTACTTGTCTGATTCCTGCTACCACCCTTTCAAAACAGGACCAATTTTGTAATGGGAAATTGACTATCTCAGGTGCTGACATGGTGAAGGTATAGCTTGTTGTTTGGCACTAGCATGTCTCCAGGCAGGAATGGACTTGGAGTATGCCTTGGCTGAGTTTGGTTGCCAGTTCTTGGGCATGGCCTGAATACTTTCAGTTAATTGTCCCCATCTGTGAAACGGGTAGAATGAAAGGACCTGCCTTATAGGAATGCTGTGAAGATGATACAAAGAATAGCATAGGTTGGGAGTTCAGGTTTCCATCTTGGGTTGGGGGCCTGGTCTTGCTACTTGTTAGCTTTCTGATCTTGAGGAAGTAACCAGATTTCTTGAAGCCTTTTTTTTCCTGCAAAAATAGATACTAAACTAGTACCTCCCCTGTGAAGCAGTTGAGGATTAACTAAATTCTTTTCAGGTAAAAAGTGCTTAGAGCAATGTTTTATACACAGCAAATGCTCAGTAAATGTTGGCTCCACAACACCAGTAATTTTTATGATTACCACAGTACATGGAATGTAGTAAGTTCTCAAGGAAGTTAATAATCTTTATTATTAATTAAAAATTCAAGATATGGAAAATATTTTTAAATATCTTTAATAAATATATATATATTAAGGAGAGCCTAATAGGAATAGAAATGAAACAGGCATCCTGGTACTGTCTTTTGGCCCAAAATAGAAAAAATTAAGATCCTAAGTAGAAAGAAATGATTTTTGAATTTTTATGGATAACATTGTATTTGAACTCATCTCTCTCTTCTGCTCATTTCTTACGTGCCACCAGAGAGTAAGGTGTGGTACCACTTAGAGGGATCTTATGGGCTTATCTTCACTTAGCTTTGTTACAGCTTAGATTTTTTTTTTTCACTCTGTCACCGAGGCTGGAGTGCAGTGGCACAATCTCAGCTCACTGCACCCTCCGCCTCCTGGGTTCAAGCGAGTCTTCCCCTCTCAGCCTCCTGAGTAGCTGGGATTACAGGTGCCCACCACCACACTTGGTTAATTTTTTTTTTTTTTTTTTTTTTGTATTTTTAGTAGAGACAGAGGTTTGCCATGTTGGCCAGGCCGGTCCTGAACTCCTGAACTCAAGTGACCTGCCTTGGCCTCCCAAAGTGTTGAGATTACAGGCATAAGCCACTGTGCCCAGCCTCAGCTTAGATTTGAGGGATAATAATGTAAAAGGCCAAGCCATTGCCATCCAGATGTTCCTGAGTTCAGAAGGAGAGACCTGGGCTCACGAGCTTTTCAGAACTTAAACCATGGACTGAAGTACTGTGAATAGGTTTTCCAGGGCTGTTTGTGAGGTTCACTGGCTCTAACATGATGTTATTTTAGAACTTACACGTAGAGACTGCATTAAAAGAGCATTAGGCTCTTGACAGGCCTGAGAGCACTTTGCATTGAGCAATGTGGGCAGAAACCATGTCGGTCAGGTATTCACCATGTCCTAGGCTAGATGGGAGGATGTGTGTGTTCTACAGGGCAGGGAGCCAGAATCCCTGTCTGTTTGGAAGAACATGAAGAGGGTGCTTTCTCACCACTCACATGTGTTTTGAGATAGCAGAGGGTTGGCTGTTTGTGGGTACAGTTGGCAGGAATGACCTTGACCCCATTATTATCTGAAGGAGAAAGAGAGAATGAGTGTGTGCACGTGCACATGGTTGGTGATAGCGACCCTTTCTCGGAAAACTCCAGAATCTGTCCTTTTCTTTTTCTTTTTTTTTTTTAATTTTTATCTTGAGATGGGGTCTGACTGTTGTCTAGGCTGGGGTACAGTGACATGATCATAGCTCACTGCAGCCTTGAACTCCCTGGGCTCAGGTGATCCTCTCACCTCAGCCTCCTGAGTAGCTAGGACTACAGGCATGCACCACGACGCCTGGCTACTTTTTCTTCCTCTTCTTCTTTTTTTTTTTTTTTTTTTGTAGAGAAGAGGCTTTGCCATGTTGCCCAGGCTGGTAGGATCTGTCCTTTTTAACAAGGAATTAGAAAGGGCTGCTTCGTATATCTTCATGACACCTAACAAGCTGTTTTCTCTCTTTGTTCCTTCAGAAATGCATGCAGTTTAATTTTTCTTTACCTATACAGGATAACTCTTATCATAACAAACAAACAGTAAGGAAAACATAAATACGAAAGCAAACATTACCATAAATTCACCCCCAGGATCACAACTTGGACCATTTTGGAGACCATCCTTCTAAACATTTGTCTCTGCTCACTGATTATGGAATAGACCTGGGCCGTCCAATATGGTAGCCAGTTACCATAGGCAGCTCTTGAGAAGTTGAAATGTGGGTAACCTGAATTATTTTGAAAACAAAAAAAAAGATATTGTAGGCTGGGCATGGTGGCTCACACCTGTAATCCCAGCACTTTGGGAGGCCGAGGTGGGTGGATCACTTGAGGTCAGGAGTTTGAGACGAGCCTGTCCAACATGGTGAAACCCTGTCTCTACTAAAAATACAAAAAAATTAGCCGAGCATGGTGGTGGGCACCTGTAATCCCAGCTATTCAAGAGGCTGAGGCAGGAGAATCGCTTGAACCAGGGAGGCGGAGGTTGCAGTGAGCTGAGATCGCACCACTGCACTCCAGCCTAGGGGACAAAGCAAGACTCTGTCTCCAAAAAAAAAAAAAAAAAAAAAAAAAGATATTGTAAAATACCGGATAATTTTGGGTGTTGATTATAGGTTAAAATGATGATGATATTTTAAATATATTGAATTAAAACATACTATTAAAATTGATTCATTCACTTAATTTTAGTTATTAAAAAGTACCCATTAGAACAATTTAAATTACATTTGTGGCTTGCATTCTATTTTTTTTTTTTTTTTTTTTTTTGAGACAGAGTCTCACTCTGTCGTGCAGGCTGGAGTGCAGTGGTGCAATCTCAGCTCACTGCAACCTCTGACTACCGGGTTCACGCCATTCTCCTGCCTCAGCCTCCTGAGTAGCTGGGACTACAGGCGCCCATCACCACGCCCGGCTAATTTTTTATATTTTTAGTAGAGACAGGGTTTCACTGTGTTAGCCAGGATAGTCTTGATCTCCTGACCTCGTGATCCGCCTGCCTCGGCCTCGCAAAGTGCTGGGATTACAGGTATGAGCCACTGCGCCTGGCCTGCATTCTATTTTTATTGGGCAGTTTGGTATAGACACATAACAGTTTTCTCTTGCCAGGAGTATGCTACATTTTTCCTACTTTTTAAACATTTAAAAATGTTACCCATATCTCTCTGTAACAATTGATATATAGCAACATTATTATTACTTTATAGCTATGTATAAATATATCGCAGTTTATCTAACCATTTCCACTTGGTTGGATACACAAGATTGTATACAAAAAGCTTGTATATGCATAGTTGCAAGCCTGTCTATTTCCTAAGGACTGTTTCTCAACCTCAGCTTATTTTTGTTTGGGGCTGACTAGTTTTTTCTTGTGGGAGACTGTGCTGTGATTTGTGGGATATTTTGCAGCATCCCTGGTCTGTACCTGCTAGATGCCTATAACTGTGCTCCCCACTCACCACCCCTGCCCCATGCATGACAGGGAAAAAATATCCGCAGACATTGCCAAGTGTCTCATGGAGGAAAAAATTGCCCTAGTTGAGAAGCACTAATTTATGGCAAATTACCAGATTGGGACATGCTGGGTGAAAAGCTATGTGTATTTGAATTTGATAAACATGTATTGATTTATATTGAAATTTTATGTATGTATTCCCCAACTCTTTTCTGGAACAATGGTATCAATTCCTATTTCTTTCTTTTTTTTTTTTTTTTTTTTTTTTTGAGATGGAGTTTCACTCTTGTCACCCAGGCTGGAGTGCAATGGCGTGATCCTCCCAGTTTCAAGCAATTCTCCTGACTCTATCTCCCAAATAGCTGGGATTACAGGTGCCTGCCACCACACCCAGCTAATTTTTGTATTTTTAGTAGAAGACACAGTTTCGCCATGTTGGCCAGGCTGGTCTCGAACTCCTGACCTCAGGTGATCCACCCGCCTCGGCCTCCCAAAGTGCTGGGATTACAGGCCTGAGCCACCATGCCCGGCCCCAATTCCTGTTTCTATCAAGAGTAACAAAGATCCTCATTAAAGGCCTCTAAGAGATTTATGAAGGCGCGGCTGGGTATTATTTAATTGGTATTTTACTTGTTAGGAATTGTTTGTTTGTTTGTTTTCGAGATGGAGTCTCGCTCTGTCGCCCAGGCTGGAGTACAGGGGCATGATCTCTGCTTACTGCAAGCTCCGCCTCCCATGTTCAAGTGGATTCTCCTGCTTCAGCCTCCTGCGTAGCTGTGATTACAGGTGCATACCACCATACCTGGCTAATTTTTGTGTTTGTAGTAGAGATGCGGTTTCACCATGTTTGTCAGGCTGGTCTTGAACTCCTGACCTTGTGATCTGCCTGCCTCAGCGTCCCAAAGTGCTGGGATTACAGGTGTGAGCCACCGTGCCCGGTCAGAAATTTGTTTAATCAAATTGCTGCTTTCCTGAGACCGGCTGTTTTAAGCACCAGGATGGAGGCAAGCTGGGTTTTTTTCTGGGAAGCCAGCTTGGCAATGAGATACCATAGACCACCTTTTGTAGCCTACCGTCCAGCGCTTCTGTGCTCATAAAGGAGGGAAAGATGGAGAACATCAGAGAAGACAACTCTCTTACTCCTTTTTAATTTATCTAAGACTTTTCTGACTGTAAAAAACAGGAATAATATCAAAAGCTATTGATGACAGTAGCTAATTATTGAAGGTTTGCTGTGTGTCAGGCCCTGCTTAATGCCTTTATGTATAACTTCATTGAAACTTCAGAAAAATCTGGTTTCTCTGGGTTACGTAGGGGCTACTGTTTCCTGCAGGCACAGAGAGGGGGCCAGCCATTCACCCAGCATGCCCAGGTCACATCCTTCCTGTGTGTGTTATGGCCAGGACTTGAAGTAGGCAATCCAAGTGATGACACTCTTCATTTTCTCACGCTTTGATCACATATTTGGGCTTTTCCTGTGTGCCAGCCACAGCATTCTTTGCTGAGTTTATATTAGTGAGCCAATAAAGACAAAACTGGGCCCTCAGAGAGCTGTGATCCTGCCACCTTACCCCACTCTAGGCAACAGAGTGAGACCTCAACCCTAAAATAATTTAATTAATTAATTAAATAAATACTCCAACAGCATTTTTTTTAACTAGGGAAAATACCTCTATGAAGGTAAACAGTTTAGTTGAGACGAAAAGCAGTCAGACATGTAAGGATTAGGGAAAGATCAATTCAATGTCCAAGCAGCAACTAATATCCAGTCCTCCAGGTGGGAGTGAACTTGGCATGCTTGAAGCAAAGAAGTAAGGCCTGCATGGCTGGAACATAATATGCAGGAAGGAGTTAGAGGCTGCAGTCATCAGACTGATGCGTGTGGCAAGAGGCTATTGTAGAGCATGCTGTCATTTGGACTGTGGTGTTGATAGTGGACAGGCAAGGAAGAGGAAGTCTTTAAAACTGTCCAACGATGCATGAATGGATAAAGAAATTGTGCTGTATATATGCAATGGAATAATATTCAGCACTAAAAAAGAATGAAATCTTGTCATTTGTGGCAACATAGATGGAACTGGAGGACATTGTTAAGTGAAATAAGCCAGGAAGAGAAAGTTAAACACCGCATGTTCTCACTCATATGTGGAAGTTAAAAAAAAAAAAAAGTTCAGCCAGGTGTGGTGGCTCACGCCTGTAATCCCAGCACTTTGGGAGGCTGAGTCGGGCAGATCACGAGGTCAGGAGATCGAGAAGATCCTGGCTAACATGGTGAAACCCCATCTCTACTAAAAATACAAAAAATTAGCTGGGCGTGGTGGCGGGCGCCTGTAGTCCCAGCTACTCGGGAGGCTGAGGCAGGAGAATGGCGTGAACCCGGGAGGGGAAGCTTGCAGTGAGCTGAGATCGCACCACTACACTCCAGCCTGAGCGACAGAGTGAGACTCCGTCTCTAAAAAAAAAAAAAAAAAAAAAAAAGTTGATCTACTTAAAAAGTAGAACAGAGGATACTAGAGGCTGGGAAGTGTAGGGGGAGCGGAGAGATTTGTTAAAGTATACAAAATTATAGCTAGGTAGGAGGAATAAATTCTGTTGTTCTGTACCACTGTAGGCTGACTGTATAGTTAACAGCAATACATAATTAGTCTCAAACAGCTAGAAGGAGGATACCAAACATTCCTAACACCCCGAAATGATTAATTTTGAGATGACAGATGTGCCCGTCACTCTTACGTGATCACTGTGCATTATGTGTACTGAAACACTGTGTCTATGCATCACCATGCATATATACAGTTATTGTTTGTTAATTAAAAAATAAAATGTTTAAAAGGATATACTTAGGCGTTAAAATTAGGCAGCAGTCACTGATGGATAGAGTAAGGGATGTGAGAGTGAGGGAATGGTTTATGATGCCACCTAGATTTCTGATGTGACCATGTCTGATGGAGATATTGGCTGAGTGAGTAGCATGTTGAGAGAGCCCTAATGTGGAGTTGGAAGATAATGAAACTGGGTTAGACACATCCTAGATTTTTCAGGGAAGAACCGTGTCCATTTTTTTTTCTCTCTTGTAACCAGAAATGCCAGAAATACCTATATTATAGGACCAAAACTGAGCTCACAGACTACCTTTTGAACCTTGTACTCAGAACGACTTAGGCTTCTAAGTCCTGATACTTCGTCCAGAAAACATCATTACTGAAGACCATGCAGAGAAAGTAACCCTATAGCTTAGCAAAGGGAGAACATGAGAAAGCAGCCAAGTGTCACTACTCCATACTTTCTCACAAGTCTGCAGAAATTGCTTGGAAAAATAAATGTGCATTTCATAATGCAGAAACCTGATTTCTTTTTAATCATTGGCTTTTTGGGTGTTTGCTGATTTTTTTCAGGCTTGTTAATTTGTGCTGTGTCTACCCGTCATTTGTGCAAATTAGCGTGGCTTAACTATAAATGAAAATGTCAAAGTTATTACATTATTTAAAATTGAAGAATAATTAGACTGGAGGAAAACAGGCTAAAAGAATGCTGCAGGATATGTTAAAGGTAGGAAAGGACAGGGAAACACAACACAACAAAACAAAACAAAAAAACGAAGAAGGGATAAGCGTGAGAGGATGGAGAACCACTCCGGTAACCTCCAGAGACACGGGCATGTGATTACTACATTGTGTAACTCTAATAATACAGCACATGCCCAGAAGCCTCACATACACCACTAAGTATAGGTTCAGATGATTTTCTTCCAGGCCTTTAAAAAAGGTGGTGGGGGAATATTTTACAAGGTTGTTTGCATTCTGCAGTAGAATTGTGCCTCGGTATGTTTTGTTCTCAGCGTTCATCAAAGACACCTGCTTGTCTGAACCTATCAGAAAACTGCCAAAACAAAACAAATTAAGAAAAGTAAAAGGGAAGCCCAGGTGTAGGGTACATGAGGTGGGAATGGGGATTAATTCTTCCAGCTGTTAGGGTTGTTGACTCTGTTAGATCACAAATGCAGTAGGGAAAAACGACTGTTACTTCTAGGGACTTATACCCACCCAGGTGATAAAAGGCCTGTGTTCATGGTTATAACTTGTAACATTATCTGTGGGGGCAAAAGCAAATAAATTCCATAAATGTCTGTCAGGAGGGAATTGCTAAATTATGGTCCATCCCCAGGATGAGGGACACTCAGGGACATCACTACACAGCTGTTAAAAAAGAACGTACACCTGTAGGTACTGGTACAGAAATATCTCCAGTATATATTAAGTGACCAAGTGGGTAAATAGAATACTATTTGGATGAAGTGGGAGAAAAAGAAATATACATACAAAATACTTATGTGATTGTATTGTGTACAGAATATTTTTGGAATAGAGAGACAAGAAACTGGCAACAATGGATGCCTTTGGGAAGGGAAACTGGTAGTTGCCAGGGGCTGTGGAATTTATTCTTGCTTACCTCTTTGGTGCTGTTTAATTATGTGTATATGAGTATAATATGCATTTAAACATAGCTCTAGAATGGCAAATAGCAAAGTGTTACTACCTAAAGGGGCAACAAGCCCTGCTACAATTGATCAGATACTGAATTTTGATAATCTCTCTTTTAAATCCTTGCTTTTAACAACAGTGAAAATCAGTAAGATTGCTGATTGATTTTAGAAACCCAGTGATAAGAAACTGTTGATTTTGCCCAGATCTACCCAGCCTTTACTTCCAGCTTCTGACTCCTGACTTTCGATTCCGTATGGCTTGTCTCCTGTAATGCTAAATTATTATCTGCACCTCCGTGGATCACTGTGTTATCGAAAATACTTTTTTAGTTGCTTGCCATATAAGACTTAGCCCACACTGGCTCAAGCAAAATGAGACTTTATTTGATGATATAACTGAATAGGTCAGGTGTAGCCCTGGCTAGACAACCCCATCTTTGCATTTCTCCCCTCTGCTCTCTTCTGAATTGACCCCATTTCTAATAGGACCCCTTTCCCGGTGGTGACGAGCTCCAGCAACTCCATCCTTGTCACCTTGCTGCTCCAAGGGGTGCAGAGAAGGTCTGAGCCTCTTGTCCTGACTCTTCAGGGGTGGCCTTCGGTCATGTACTTCTAAGGACCACATTTCTTCTTAATGTCCTTAGTTAAGGTGGCCAATCTTGAGGGTTGCCTTTCATTTATCTGTATCTTCTGTTTCCTGTTTGCAACATAGTTAAAATGGATAAATCCCTGAGCTCCTATAGGCCTGGGAACACTAAGATGAATCAAACATGTCTGCAGATCTCAGGAAACTCACAGCATGGTAGACAAGGCACTGGTGCTAGTATGGAAGTCCTTTTTGATGTGAAATATTCGACCCAAGGAATTGGAAGGGAGGGCTCCTTCATTTCTACTTGGGAAAATTAGTGGAAGACTCCTGAGGGAGGCTACCCTGCAGTGAAGGCTCCTGGGAGGAGTAGAACTTCTTCAGTAGACATGTTAGAGGATTGGGTGAAGCCATTCCAGTCTGAGAAGAGCATGAGCAGACAATTTGAATTATCATTAAGTTGTATTTATCTAGCCTCACAATGGCCCTTGCACTGCCCTCTTCTCATTTTGTAGCCACCATCCACGACCAGACCTTTCAAGGAAATCACTCAGTGCTCAGAATAGTAGAGCATTTGATTCCTTCACCATGCATTTGGCATGAAGTCATTTATTACTTTGTATTGTTATTTATTTTTCTCCCTCCCCCCAGTTTCTTTTTTTGCTCATTGTCTGGGCTGCACAGTTAGTGCCTTATTATCAAGCAGTCATCCCCCCATTAGCAAAGGGTTGTGTTCCAAGGACAGACTTTGTCATCAGAAACTTTGTTCTCGGATACTGAAATAATGGAGGCGGCGTAGGACTGCATTCAAGGAAGACTGAAGGGGGATGGGCATGTTTGAAAATACCAGCCAACTTTTGTGCTAGAAAACACAACACAGGAGTCTTGAACCTGCCAAGGCAAGGGGATTAGAGGAGAGAAGGAAGCAGTTGAGTTAGGGCTGTGGTAGCAAGGAGGAAGGGTGAGGGCCTGAGCGTGTATCAGAGGTGGGAGTCCAATTCGGTTACAGTGGTGTAAGCATCAGATGACACTGCTTCACATAAGCCAGACATGTTTGAAGGAGGACAGGGCCAGATGCAAATTATCATTTGATTGTTAGTTAGACTTGTTCCTTCTCAGTGCCTCATTGCCAGTATTTCTTGGAAATTGAACTTGAATTCACACAGAACTGATTCCTCACACAAACCTGAATCTGGTCACTCTTAAGTGGACCCCATGGGACACACAAGGACCAGAAGGACGAAGGATGTGCACCTTACTGCCTCTGCTCGTTGTACAAGAGAGGGGATTGAACAGCAGAGAGGGAGCCAGATGGATGCGCACACATGAGTGTGAGGTCTCCCCTTAGTCCTAATTCATGTATAGTGAGAAGTTAGGAGGCTCTACTGGGGGAGGGAGAGAGCAATTTCCCTTCTCCAGATGCTGCACCTTCCAAACCATGGAAGACCATGGCCTTGAGATGGTTGCCTCCAGGTCCAGAAATAAGCTAGACCTGAGCTTTCCCCTAGCAGTTCGGGAAGAGATGTCACCCTTGAAAAGGTATCTGCAGCAATCCTGGAAAGACTTTCCAGTCAAAAAAATGACCAAAGTCAGGTGACCCTAATAAGGGGCAGAACTCTCTCTCTCAGTTAGTTAGGAACAGTGGACAATATGAGTGTCTTTTCTTTGGTGTAACGCTTGACTGCAGCCCAGTGACATTAAAGGGTTGCTAGTCAATGAGAATAAAGGACTGAGAAATGAATTTCTAGTTTTGAAGGAAAACAAGGGACTAGAGACCTCTGTGAGAAGACCAGGGGATCAGATACCCGGGGTGGGGGGCCGGGGGGTAAATGTGGGACACAGGCATGGAAGCTTCTAGGTCTTCTCTATTACTGAGGCCACCTTCTGTTACTTGTCCTCCTGAAATCCCCCACCCCTAGTATATTGCAAGACCCATGGGAGCAATATGGTAAGGGCCATACTGGTTTTGCTCACCACTGCTGGGTATAATTCTACACGGAGCCTCAGGAGGACATCGAAGTTGACCCACCCAGGATGCTGAGGACACTGCTGAGAGAAAATTGTGCATATTATTTCTCATTTTCATTGCTGAATTTCCCTAGTAATCTATTTATCAAACTTTGACTCTTCCTTCTCCTATAATTGGTGATTCTTTTGCACAAAAGAACCCCATTATTCCATGTGTATAGAATGTTGATAGATATAATACTGCCTTGTTCGGTGGTTGTTTTTTGGGTGTATGCCTTATCTTCAAGTCACTCTAAAATCCCAGTGGGTAGAGAACCTGTCTATTAAGACTCTTTTGATTCCTGATTTAGAATGTATAATAGGTGCTTTATAATTGATTATTTCCCCAGTGAGACTCTTAAGCTTTTTTGAGTACAAGAACAATGCCTTATATGTATTCATCGCCCCTGCCAATATTTTACACATAGTAGGTCTTGTCCTAGAGGCAGAACCAATTTGGACAGCAGTTTTAACAATTCAGACACCCTGTAACACGTTGCTTCTGTAACAATCCATGGCTTTGGACTTAAGCCCAGTGAAAGCACATTAGTGGTTATGAGTTTCTCCCTGTAAGGTTTTTCCTCTTTGTCTCCTTTCTATTTTTTGGTACGTGAGCAGCCTCTGTCTCTCTGTAGGGAAGCAGCAGACAGCTTCAGTGAGTACAAATGTTATATTCACATGTGGAACATAGCCCCAGAGATAATCATATGTACCAGTGATCCGTCAGTAGATGCTATTACACGTGTGGTTCTTTTATCAAAGGAATTAAGTTCTCTTGATGTGTTAAAAAACAGTACTTTTTTGGCCAGCTCTGGAGTGGATGAATAGGTGTTTGGATGTCTGTCTAGATTGACAGCTTTAGATTGCTTTTTTCCTGAAATCTGGTAATTCCAGATTTACAGTGAATTTTCTCTTAAGTTGTGTTTTCAAGTGATCACACCGAATTGGTGGGCAGCAATTCTTTCTTTTACCAAAAAAGTAAAATTATCGTTAACACTTTTTATCAACAAAACTAATTCTTTAAGAAGTCTTTGTTAATTTGTTGTCTTTTCTCTCTCCCTACATTTGTATTTGTCTACCACAGATCTTTAGATATGTTTCTGTTGGAAGGAAGTATTCTTTTTTTTTGAGACAGAGTCTTGATCTTGTCACCCAGACTGGAGTGCAGTGGCATTATCTGGGCTCAGTGCAACCTCCACCTCCCAGGTTCAAGCAATTCTCCTGCCTCAGCCTGCCAAGTAGCTGAGATTACAGGTGTGCGCCGGTACACCCGGCTAATTTTGTATTTTTAGTAGAGTCGGGGTTTCACCATATTGGCCAAGCTGGTCTCGAACTCCTGACCTGAGGTGATCTGCCCACCTTGGCCTCCCAAAGTGCTGGAATTACAGGCGTGAGCCACCACACCCAGCTAGAAGTATTCTTTAAATAGATGGGTGCAGTAGCATTTACTTCATATCTTGCACCTGGGAGGGAGAATATAACTTGCCTAATGGCATAATAATTGATTTCCCCCCTTGTCACTTTAGAATAAGACTTTATAACGCCCCCAGAAAGAGTCGAAGATGAAACATGACAAACCAGAAACATTTATTGGCCAAGGTGTCCACTCCACTTGGTAACTTTTTGAGGGCCTGATCTGGGGTTATCTGTCCTGTAAGAAGATTAAGATCAACCCAGTTAAAACACGTTGGGCCCCATCCCTGCTAAGACCAGGTTACAGGATAAAACTCTCATCCCTCTTGGTTGTTAAGATGAAATTTTCATTCACTTAAAGCATAAATCCTTTGCATAATATTTTTATGCTAGTTCTTCTCCTGTGTGTAAACCTTTATTTGGCGCCTTCTCTCTTCTGTGGGATTGACTTTTTAGGGCAAATGAGAATTTTGAAGATAATTACTCTCCTCCTCCATTCCTGTATCTTTAACAACTGCCAGGTCCCAGTGACACTTTGATAAAATATTTTTAGAGCCAGTCACTTGTGTTGCTGTGGTCTGCCTTGTCGTAGAGGCACATCATTTTTGCACATCAGTATTAACAATTCAAACACCCTGAAATGCTAATAGCACTAGTAAGCTTTTAATTCCATGGAATTTATTGCTTGCTGTGTTTCCATGAATTTATAACGCTTTGATTCTTAAGAGCCCCATTTAATCAGTTTTGCCTGGCACCGAACATAATAAACAACTTGCTGGTGAAAAAGTGCCACTCGGGGAGGCTGCTAACAAGGAAGTTAAATGCTTCTGCCACGAGCAGTTTCTTCGCTGTATTTTTCATGAGCTGTAATGTACTTTGCTGGCTTCAGAGCGGTGGTTAAACACAGTGACAAACCGAACCCACTCCAGCACTCGGAAACTCAGACTTTGCTAGGTGCTTTGGCAAAAAGTATAGAAGAAATCAACACTTTCAGCCTTTTTCCCCCTGCCTCTAACTTAATGGTTTCTAATACTTTTTCATTATCTTTACCTTAATCTCTTAGCATATGATTTATGGACTGGAATGGTGAGTGATATCAGTGGGCAAAAACAATCATTAGAGGCTGTTAAGGAACATTTATTGTTTATTTGGCTACCTGTCTATGAAAGTACACATGAAGGCCCTAATAGCAAAATATCAAATTATCAAGTGCTTTAAAGCAGAAAATGTCATTTGTTTCTCAAAACTGCACCAACTTTATATAATTGCCCTTTTAATTATCCCTAGTGGCCCGTGAAATTTGCAAAATAGAGCATCAAAGCTTTGATTTACTTACATGTTGCACTTTGGCGGGATTCTTAATGAATATTGTTTAGTACTAATGCTGAGATGGAATTCGTAAATGTTTATAGTGAGGGACTTACTTAGAAGAGTGGGGAGGCCCGTAATAAAACTGAATCAACTGGGTTCTTCAAGATGGAACAATATGGCCATATTCTTGGGCCTAACATTTTGAAAAATTCTTTTTATAGCGGAATTTTATTTTTAATTCAGGTCTAGATGAATACACATTAAGTTTAGTTTGCAGAATCTTTTTTTTTCTGCCTAGCTATCTTATTACTTTCCAAGGGCTTTTGAGGAGTAATTTGTTTCCTGGCAATTTCGGATTAAAATCACCTGTTTCTTCATAAATTGTCATCTTCAAGGTAACATTGAGAACTGGATCTCTGAAATCTCATGTTTTCGAGATGATTTTTATAGCTGCAGACCTGTGGGCTGATTCCAGACTGAGAGTGGAAGTTTTGTGTGCATCATCATGTGCCATTAAATGAGAAAAAAAAACAAAAAACAAAAAACCCCACTCTGAGTAGCTGTGAGTCCAGGAAGGGCCTGCATGGGTAGTGGTGCCACTGCAGAGTGAAGTTTCTATCTGTCTACGTTCATTTACCTTCCCAGATTTTTGTCTTCCTTCTGCACAGATGAACCACGAGGCTACATGTTGGGTAATAAAAGAAGTAATGATACAGGCTGGTGATAGGGAAACCCTGGAATTTGATTCCAGGCTGGCTCAGTGGGCACAGGAAGCTCTCTCTTAATATCTCAGTGATAGAGATATTAAATCATCCTGGTGGATAGGTGGACACCTGTGGAACATCACTTGTTAGACGTCCCCAGGTTGACAGCACACCAGCGATAACCGCCCTTTGGGTGTAGTATGCCTGCTTGCATCTTCCCAGCCCGCTGATGAGAATGTCACAAGGGACAGAATCAGGGGACTAACAGAAGTCTGTAAGATTACATCTCTCATTTCCCCTTTATCTACCTGTCTTATCACTTGGTCAGAGGGGCTGGCATGATGTGTCTCCAAGAAAACCATGTTGGTTGTTGCCTGATAACTTTTTCTCAAAGTGATGGTAAAAAGGTTGTTTGCCCTCAGTATCACCCCTGGTGTGGAAGAGAAGAAGATCGGTTTTAATTACTTGGCTCATCAGTTTTTGAAGCTTCTTCATTATATCCCACTATCCCCCCAACTTTCCCAGTCTTCTGGAGCTTTTCCTGCCCCTTGGAATCTCGGAAATACATTTGTCAGTTCTCAAGCATTTTGGAATACTTTGTCTTTGTCCTTGTGATGTGACTGTATCTGATTTTTAGAATTATTTTCCGCCTCCTTCATCTAGCTGATGGCAATTTAGAAGCTGAAATAAATTAGCCAGGTGAGGTGGCGGGCGCCTGTAGTCCCAGCTACTCGAGAGTCTGAGGCAGGAGAATGGCGTGAACCCGGGAGGCAGAGTTTGCAGTGAGCCGAGATCGTGCCACTGCACTCCAGCCTGGGCGACAGAGCGAGACTCTGTCTCAAAAAAAAAAAAGGAAAGAAAAGAAAAAGAAGCTGGAATAATTTTAAAATCGTTAAAACACAGACTTTTTTTTTTTTTTTTTGAGACGGAGTCTCGCTTTGTCACCCAGGCTAGAGTACAGTGCTGTGATCTCAGCTCACTGCAACCTCCATCTCCCAAGTTCAAGCGATTCTTCTGCCTTAGCCTCCCGAATAGCTGGGATTACAGGTACCCACTACCATGACTGGCTAATTTTTGTGTTTATAGTAGAGACAGGGTTTCACCATATTGGCCAGGCTGGCCTCGAACTCCTGACCTCAGGTGATCTGCCTGCCTCCGCCTCCCGAAGTGCTGGAATTACAGGCATGAGCCACTGCGCCCGGCCCAACACAGACATTTTTAAGTGATCTGTTAACCCTGTCTACCAGAAGTGATAATATTTGCCTGGTTCAACCTCTTTTATCTTATATAATTTTACGTAATTACATCTGCCACCCTTACCTATTGTGTCTTTTGCAAACTGTGTCTCTATTCTTGCATTTTTAGCTCCATGACCTTGTCCTTCCTTATACAATCGCTTTTGTTTTTGCTCCTCAACATCAGCAAAGTGATTTCCACCTGTTTGCCATTTCTACTTGCAGATGCAGTTCTATGCTCAGTCACCTTGCAGCCCTCAAGGACACGACTCTTGTCTTTCCATGACCTCTCTTGGATGCTTCAAGAACATCTAGCCATCGAGTCCTTTCTTTTAGATTTCTTTCCATCTGGATCTACTGTATACTTATTTAAATTTTTCTAATATTGAACCTCTCTGTAAGAAAAAAGGACCACTCAAAAGTAGAGAGACACCTGGGCCACTTCCATTGCTTCAGAGCTCCTAATACTAATCTTTAATGCAAAGGCAAAACAGATTTACAAAATTTATGGTATATTCTCAATGTTTAACTCAAATAAGTTAATGTTTACACACACACACACACACACACACACTCTCTCTCTCTCTCTCTCTCTCTCTCTCTCTCTCCCATAAAATGCAGCGTGATAATAATGTGACTCACAGGATTTATTCAAAACATTACTTCTGATGTATTGAGGTGATGTGGCCCAATAATGGATCTGCAGGTTCAAGTTCTTTGATGAAGGATTAAATTCACTCCTGTCACTGTGTATCTGTGATGGGAGGTTAAATCTGATTTGGAGAGACCATTGAAAGTCCAAAACTGCAGCCATAAAAAGAATGAAATCATGTTTCTTACTGCAACATGGATGGAGCTGGCGGCCATTATCGTAAGTGAAATAACTCAGAAACAGAAAATCAAGTACCACATATTCTCACTTACAAGTGGGAGCTAAACATTGGGTACACACGAACATAAAGATGGAAGTAATAGACACTGGAGACCCCAAAAAGGGGGAAGGTGAGGGTTAAAAAATTACTTAGTGGATACAGTGGTCCCTATTTGGGCAGCGGGTTCACTAGAAGCCCAAACTTCAGCATTATGCAATAAATCTATGCAACAAACCTGTACATATACCCCGAATCTAAAATAAAATAACAAAAATATAAAAATAAAAATAAGCAAAAGTTGGGGGCCAGGCGCGGTGGCTCATGCCTGTAATCTCAGCACCTTGGGAAGCTGAGGTGGGCAGATCACTTGAGGTCAGGAGTTTAAGACCAGCCTGGGCAACATATGGTGAAACCCTGTCTCTACTAAAAATACAAAAATTAGTCATGCATGGTGGCGGGCACCTGTAGTCCCAGCTACTCAGGAGGCTGAGGCAGGAGAATTGCTTAAACCTGGGGGGCAGAGGTTGCAGTGAGCTGAGATCCAGCCACTGTGCTCCATCCAGCCTGGGCAACAGAGTGAGACTCTGTCTCAAAAAAATAAACAAATTTAAAAAAATAAACAGAAGTCCAAAATTATGGCCCTTTGTGAATGTGAGTCCTGGGCTAGGTGGCTTTCTCACCTTGCCTCAAGGCTGTCACATTTCCAGACACCTATGTACTCTCTTTCTCTCTTCCTGGCTTGCTTGCTGTGTTAACTCTTCATCCATCTTTGCAGCGCTAGCAAATTCTTCCTTAGTGGTAAAACTTGAACCCACCATCTGATGGGTTTCGGGACCAGGCACCATTCCCGCACTGTGTGCCTGGTTGGTCAAGACGACACCAAGTCATTAGACCTGGATGGCCTCTTGCACTTTGGAGGTTTGCTCTCAACTTTTGGCACCCTTGTTTCCTGAGGTGTGAAATGAGATCCTGCCTTTTGATACCTGAAATGTGACCTTCACTTTTCGCGCCCCCTCCTAAGTGATTCCAATGAGGTTTGTCTTTGGGTGATTGTCACTTGGTTCTCAGTTTCCTTCATACTCTTACCAGTTCTTTTGGAGTCGGTCCAGCGCGTCATGTGCCCATGCCTGTTGCTGTAAATCATCACTGCACTGTGAACATGTGTACATTACTAGGGCAAGAGCTAGCCTGGGAAACCTAAGTCTGCACATTTTCCGCCGTGTTGCATGTTTTCTGTTCTCTGCCTCTGTGTGTGTGCAAGACAGAGAGATAGGCTATTTGTCAAGTCAGCTAGTTGCCTAGGTATCTTTGTCTCACATCTGGCTGTTTCCTCCTAGAGAACCATCCAGTTGGCTTTCCAGGCCTGGAGGTGAGCTAATGGATGAGTGAATATTAGCAGTGGGTGTTCCTCATCTCTTCGAGGATTTGCCTCAGAGTTCACTACCAAGGGATTTCTGGAACTAGGAGCCATTCTTTACATCAGTTCTTGAGTCTTCTTTGATATCAGGGGCAAAATGATCCCTTCTCTTTTCTTTCTTATATCCTGTGCTTTGTCTCCTGGGTGATTTCTCTTCAGGTCAGTTGTGGGAGGTGCCTAGAACAACGCTAACACGGGGCTCAGTAAGTTTGGCAGATATGGTTGCTTTTGGCCAAGGTTGTTGCTGTTAGACCAAAGAGAAACAGTCCAGAAATTTCCTGAGAGAGAAAAGAAGGTAGAATATGTTGTTTTCTCTTTCTGTATTTCCTCCCCCAGTCACCTATAGATTCCTGGAATTAGAGCTAGCACTTCGCAGAACAGAGCTGGACTTGCTCTGAAGCTTACAGCTGGAACCTCTGAGTGTGTATACGTGCAGACTCTAGAATCAGATGAGCCAGACTGCATTCCAGCTCAGCACCTTTCTCGCTATGTGATCTTGTGCAAGCTGCCTGACCTCTCTAACTATCTCTTTTCTCAACTGTATGATAGGGGGAAATTGTACCCATTTTTTAAAAGTAGCTGTGAGAATTAAATCCAATATTGAATATAAAAGCAGTAGAGCCTAGTGTATAATGAACACTCAATAAATGTTACAGTTATTTTTCATATTGTACCCAATACAAGACTGTTATCAATCGCATAATTCTTTACCTCCAGCTGAACTACAGGGTGATAATGGTTGAATGGAGAGTTTTGTGTTTGGAAACTCAGAGTAGAAGACAGATGACAAGGATGCTGGGAACCTCCCTGACCCTCTAATATAGTGCTCAGCAAACCAGCCAGGGAGGATGGGATAGGTGATAAAGCAATTAGGAAATCTAATCAGATCCCTCCAAGTGGCAATGTTTTCTGAAGTCTAAGGACTTAAGAATTGAACTAATTTCTCTAAAACACCATTCATGGCTCTCCATTCCTGGTATCAAGATTTTATGAGTCTTGCATTTCTCATCCTCATTTGAGTGCACTCTGGAATTATGGATTTTATATTTGCTGGCGGTTTACCATAAATAAGCCTTGGGTCTTGTGAATTCATGTGTTTTGAAAAACATCGCTTTTGTTTAGCTTTCCAGTCTGGGTACAATAATCTCTTCTTTCTAGAAGTCATTCCAGGGCAAGTCTTCAGGATGTTTGGTTTCCATGATAAGGTGATAAACATGGATGGCTTGATCTTGGAGCCACCAAACTACATTGAGCTTTAAATTCTCCATTGGGTACAATGGTTACATGCTTCTTACCCTAAAACTCTGGACTTACAAGTCATAGTTGTATGTGAGTATTAAATTCACTGAATGAGATTTTTCTCTAGACAGATATCCTTTCTGAATCTGGGTTTCCTGGCTGGGTGCAATGGCTCACTCCTGTACTTACAACAATTTGGAAGGCCCAGGCAGAAGGATTGCTTGAAGCCAAGAGTTCGAGACCAGCCTGGGCAGGAAAGTGAGACCTCATCTCTAATTTAAAAAAAAAAAAAAATTAGCTGGGAGTCGTGCCATGTGCCTGTAGTCTCAGCTATTCAGGAGGCTGAGTCAAGAGGATCATTCGAGCCTGGGAAGTCGAGGCTGTAGTGAGCCGTGAATCACTCCATTGCACTCCAGCCTGGGTGACAGAGTGAGACCCTATTTCAGAAGAGAAAAAAAAAAGGAATATAGATTTTCTCTGAGTATGGTCAACCTGATCATTATTATTATTAAGTAACTTTGCAGTAGAGCTTTGAAGTGAGTGAATCTCCACAAAGGAGTAGCTTAAGTATGGCTGGAACTTGAGTAGGTGGAGCAGCCTTATGTAGAAACATAGGTAGTGAAGCATAGGCACCTTCCTCAAGGGTCAGGAACAGAGTTCACTCCTGCACACCTCGCACATCACAAAAGATCTGGCTTGTTGTAGGACATGATATACATAGTTGTTGAACACTGACTGAGAAGGAAGGTTAAGCATTTAATTCAGGCCCCAGCCTGAGTAGACAGCAAAATTCAAGATAAGCAACAACAGAACAATAAAAACCCAATTCCCCCACATCCGATTTTTATATTCTTTCAGCAGCCACTGGTATTCCTGGCTTTCGTGGTTTTGCACAGGCTCGGTTTTGTTGTTTTACTTTTAGTTTTTAAACAGGTTTCAATTGCTCTCAGTAGGTATTCCACAGGACGGGAAGTCTGATTCTGTCCATGGCTGTGTCCCCTTTGTGCTGCATACACAGCAAAAAGGGCCATGTTTTCTTTCCCTGCACCCTGTGACCTAGCCCAGGGTGAGTATAGAGGTGTTCTGAAGGGCAGGGGTTGGAAAAACACTGACCTTAGTTTTGCTGAGCTACTCCTGATTTGAAATGAATCACTTTCAGGGTCTCCTGAACTCTTCCAGCCACTGTGTGAGAAGCCCTATCTCAGGTGCTTTGGGCATGTTTTACTTTTGCTTTCAAAGGGCTAGCCATTTTGCCAATGGAGTCCCCAGGCCACCCGAAGACTCAGTCCCACAGCTTCTTAGTGGAGCACCTTTGCAACGGCTCAAGATCTACCGGGTCAGATCATGTAAGTGAGGACCTCACAGAGAGAACACTTGAAAGGTTTATTTCTAAAACTAGTCACAATACTAGGGTAACCACCCAAGTGTCATTTTTAAAAAGCAAAAGTCAAGCCTCAAATTAGCAGAGCCCCAGTGGAAATCTCTCCTCCAAATCCATTACACAGGAGATGAGCTGGGTAAATACGGAGGACTCTCCCATTTAGACTCTGACCCTCACTCAATGAGGGGAATGATTTGTTTCCCACGTTGGTTCTGTGCCCACCTTTTTGCAAACCTTTTAATTTAAAAGAGACAGTGATTAATGATGCTTTTGATCTACTGACTTTTTTTTTCTTTTAAAGGGCAGCCTCTTTCTTTTCTACATAAATTTGATGTTGGAAGTAAACCATGAGTATAAAAATTCTATTGCTTATTTATTTCTGGAAGTATTAGAAATCTGTTCAGCCCCTCTCCTCTACCCCAAAGAGGTCCTAGCTTTGATAGTCATGGTGCAGGCTGGGATCATATCTTTTTTGTATTCTTAGCATTGAGTGTCTGGTATGTAGTAGGGACCTGACAATTTTTTTTTTTTTTTTTTTTTTTTTTTTTTTCTGAGACAGAGTCTTGTCCTGTTGCCAGGCTGGAGTGCAGTGGCGCAATCTTGGCTCACTGCAACCTCCACCTCCTGGGTTCAAGCAATTCTCCTGCCTCAGCCTCCCAAGTAGCTGGGATTACAGGTGCGTGCCACCATGCCCAGCTAATTTTTGTATTTTTAGTGGAGACAGGGTTTCACCATGTTGGCCAGGCTGGTCTTGAACTCCTGACCTCGTGATCCCGCCGCCTCGGCCTCCCAAAATGCTAGGATTACAGGCGTGAGCCACCGCACTCGGCCGGGATTTGACAAATATTTGTTCAGCAAACAAATGGATGATGAATTAATAAATGATACTTAATAATCAGGACTTGTATGGAGGACAGTTCCAAAAGTATATTTCCAAGTAACTTGTGTACCCTCTTATTGGAAAATGTCGACTATTCCATAGGCTATGAAGTTGGATTTTGTTTTGAATCTGCAGTGATTCAAATAAGGTAATTCACAATGAAAGATCTTTCTGCCTCCGTCCCCTCGAGAGTAACATCAGTGTGTCTTTCCTAGCTGGGAGATCAGGCCACCAAGAGAGACAGTCATTTTGAAATGTGCGAATATTTTCACAATTGTTCGAGATTATTTCTCAGTAACACAGCTTTAGTCTACAGAGCTTGCTAACCTGCCTCAGTATTCTGTGTTCTTTTATTGTGGGTAGATAGATGTTGATAAATCAAAAGAAAAAAAAATCCTGTTAATTTCAGCATTACATCAGATCTTAGCAAATGTAGATTTCTATTATAATATTTTGGTCTAACTATCGGAAATAAAAGTCTGTTTTTCTCTGTGTTATACCAGTTTGCTCAATTTTATGTTTTTTTTTTTAAATTTAAATATATGAAAATAATACAAGAATTGGCTTTAGTTCCAGATTGCAGAACTGGAAACTAAAGTTAAAAAAAATCTAATTTTTTTATTAATGTATTTGATATTGTGTTGAAAACTTAGTGATAATTTACTAAAAGCGGCATTATTTATATCGATTTATTAAATAGAGAATATAGCCCAAACCTTAATGTGCTGGAAGATAATTACTTAGAATATCCGGCAGCTTTGCGAGAGGCCTGTATTACTTTAAAAGGTATAAATGATAGGTTGTGTAATACCCTACATTCTTATCTTGAACTATATTATCGGGGGCTCTTTCTGTTTTACCTTAATGTGCCCAGGGGACTCCTGCTTAGCTTAATAGGACACCCAAAAGGAGGAAATGCAGAGTTAATGGTTTAACAAATTCTAAACTTTATTAGCAATTTGCATTTAGGAGAAGGGCAGATGGTGTGTGGTCGAAAGCTCATGGGACTGTGAGTTGGTAGACTTTTTTTAAAATCCAGCTTTTGCCCCTAACTTTTGGTCTCGGAGACCTCTGTTCTTTAATAACTAGAACTGTAGGCCGGGCGTGGTGGCTCATGCCTGTAATCCCAGCACTTTGGTAGGGTGAGGCGGGCGGATCACAAGGTCAGGAGTTCGAGACCAGCCTGGCCCAGCATAGTGAAACCCTGTCTCTACTAAAAATACAAAAATTAGCCAGGCATGGTGACGTGCGCCTGTAGTCTCAGCTACTTGGAAGGCTGGGGCAGGAGAATTGCTTGAACCTGGGAGACGGAGGTTGCAGTGAGCCCAGATCACCCCGTTGCACTCCAGCCTGGGCGACAGAGAAAAACAAAAATCCTTCTCAGGAAAAAAAAAAAAAAAAATTAAAGGAAATTGCTCTAAATATGATACAGAAACAAATTACTTATTGCATGCCATATTTAGGAACATGTGAATGTTTAACAGACTTCATCGTAAAGTGTAAAGCACTACCATGTGAAATAGTTGGCAAAAATGAATCATCCCATAAATTCTTTGACAAAACATGGCCAAAAGGGTAAAAGTATCATGTGCCCATTTCATCTCTGCATTTCTCCCCCCGGGCCCCGAGCCTTCCCTACGTATTAGAAAGTGTTGGCCGGGCGCGGTGGCTCACGCCTGTAATCCCAGCACTTTGGGAGGCTGAGGCGGGCGGATCACAAGGTCAGGAGATCGCGACCATCCTGGCTAACACGGTGAAACCCCGCCTGTACTAAAAATACAAAAAAACTAGTGGGCGTGGTGGCAGGTGCCTGTAGTCCCAGCTACTCGGGAGGCTGAGGCAGGAGAATAGCATGAACCCGGGAGGCGGAGCTTGCAGTGAGCCGAGATTGCGCCACTGCACTCCAGCCTGGGCGAGAGAGCGAGACTCTGTCTCAAATAGAAAAGAAAAGAAAGTGTCCCTGGTTAGTTCCCTGCTGCCCTTCCTCACCTCTTCCTTCATGTCCCTGCCTAACTGGGTACCACGCTGAGCCTCCAGCAGCACCCCCACCCTCTATCCACCAAAGGGGCTTACCTGTGGAGCTTAATCTGGGCTCACTTGTCTTAAGGGACCTTATACGTAACTAGCAGGTGGCATCCACATCACTAAGCATTTCCCCAGTGCTTGTTAATATGCTGTTCTAAGTGATAGGCACCTCCTCTTAATATGGATAATTAATTGATTTGTAGGCACTTTTGTTTCATCACAACCCTATTCCAGTTACAGTTGTTCATCCTTCTTTTTCTTCTTATCATTACTCATCACAAACCATCTAGTTCGTCTATGAAAAATCAGTCGATTGGGGTCGTCTCCCTTTACCAGACGCCCATAGGGTTTAGTTTTCTTCCAACACAGGGATCATAGACTTAGGAAGTGAGTCATTTGGGATATTGGTACTCATTTTTCACTATCCTTGGTGGACAATAAGAAAAATAATAGGAATGATAGGAGGTAATATTTACCGAACACTTTGTATGTGCCAGTTCAGCAAACCATTCTGAATCCTTTACGCATGTCTTCTCTTTTCATCTTCATGATAACCTTACAAAGATATACTGCAGCTGACACTATTTTCTAGGTCATAAAACTAAGACACAGAGAGGTGAAGTGAGCTCTGCAAGGTCACACTGTAGCTTGTCTGTGCTTTAAGCTTGGGCTCTTCTGGGTTCTGTTAGAAGCCTTTGGTTGCCGTGCCCACTCATGCCCATGGGGCAGCCCATCCCATTCTTTACTTCTTTTTTCTTTTTTTTTCTGAGACATAGTCTTACTCTGTCACCCAGGTTGGAGTGCAGTGGCACGATCTCAGCTCATGCACCTCTGCCTCCCAGGTTCAAGCAATTCTCCTGCCTCCGCCTCCTGAGTCACTGGGACTACAGGCGCATGCCACCATGCCCAGCTAATTTTTTGTATTTTTAGTAGAGACGGGGTTTCACTGTATTAGCCAGGGTAGTCTCGATCTCCTGACCTCGTGATCCGGCTGTCTTGGACTCCCACAGTGCTGGGATTACAGGCATGAGCCACTGTACCCGGCCTCAGCCCATCCCATTCTTAGGGCTACTGTCAAAGGTTTCTCTGTGGTCAACATTGACTTTGTTAATATTATCAGTGATAGTCCTAGACACAGAATTGCTTCAGTTCAAAAAGATAGGTTCCCACACTTAAAGCCTTAAGCAAAGCTCTCTCTTCTCCATTCCCCTCCTACATCCTTCCAATTGCCGCACCCTGTTTATTTGACCTCTGAAGTCTCTCCTGCTTTCTGCCCTTCCCGTCCTTGCCTTCCTGCCTGTAGAATGAAGACTTGGCTCCTTAGCATTGTCTTCAAAGCTCTTCATCCCCTGGCCCCAGTCTCTGTGTCTTCTGGAAGTTCCTCCAGCCTAGCTTTCCACAAAATATCTGGGTGTCACCTAAGGGACTGGCCCTCTGCTGGGAGTTCAGGATTGACACAGGAATGCTCACAGAGCTTACACCAGACCCCTTATTCTGCCCTTTGTTTGCCCTACCCTTGAACTTCTATAGCTCCTGTTACTGCTTCCTTCAGTGTTGGATGCCAATCCTCTGTCTTTTTTTTCCTTCTCTCCTACCTATTAACATCCTACTCATCCTTCAAGGCTTGGCTCAAATATGACTTCTATGAAGCCTTTTCAATTGAACCTAGCCTGTGTGACTCACTCTTTTGTCTGGGCTCCCACAAGTGTGTGTTTGTATTTCATTATAACCTTTGTTCAAGTCTGCTCTGTATTTTAGTGGGTTCTTTTCAGATTCGAAAGCCACAAATTCTTGCCTGAAGGTAAGAACCTATTTAATTTATTTTTGTGTGCCCAGAGCATACTATGTAGATATTCGTAGGCGCTCCGTGGATGTTATTAAGCGCAGTAATAACAATTACCATTTTGTTGAGGGCCTACTGTGCATCAGGACTGCGAGGTATTTTGTGTTCACTGTCATGTTTGCTCCTGCCAAGTAGCTTATGAGTGAGTTCTAGCTATGATTGTTACCCCCATTTTACAGATGAGAAAACTTAGGTCCAGAAAGATGATGTGTCTTGTTTGGGTGACATAGCTGGTAAGTGGAAGTGCAGACATTTGCACACAGGTCTGCATGCTTCTAAAAGTCCATGTTGTTTTCACCACAATGCCTGAGAAATACATTATAATGATTTGCTGTGGCCCCTGGAAATCCAGATTAAGAATCCTGAGTCCTTTAAGAAATACTCCCATGGCTCCATTTCTTTTTCTTTCTACATCCTGGAAATTTCCTCCTTTTAGTCACATCCTCTTTTTACCCATTCTGCATTTTTTTTTTTTTTTTTTTGAGATGGAGTTTTACTCTTGTTGCCCAGGCTGGAATGCAATGGCATGATCTCAACTCACTGCAACCTCCGCCTCCTGGGTTCAAGCAATTCTCCCACTTCAACCTCCCAAGTAGCTGGGATTACAGGTGCCTGCCACCACCCTCGGCTATTTTTTATTTTTTTTACTTTTAGTAGAGATGGGGTTTCACCGTGTTGGCCAGGCTGGTCTCGAAACTTCTGACCTTAGGTGATCTGCCCATCTCGGCCTCCCAAAGTGTTGGGATTACAGGCGTGAGCCACCATGCCTGGTCCCATTCTGCCTTTTTTAAATATTGCCAAAACTGTGTTGCAAAGAACTAGTAAGAATATTCCTGACTTGCAGGTTCGGCCACTGGTCTTTCTTTAAGTGACTGTTAGCCAAATTTTTATAATTTAGGAGCACCTATAACAAAGAAGCACTATATCACAATATTGTGAATTATATTCAGCAAGAGTTCAATAAACTCAGCTTCCTCCCGTGAATCAGCATCAAGCATGGGCCTTCCCATCATACTGCTTGAGTTCTTTGGTCACAACTAACAGAGATGCCCTTTGGCCAACTTAAAGGTAATCCTTAAAAGAAGATATTGGATGAATAGCTGGTAGCTCAGAATGAACAGAAGATGGCTAAGATAGGAAGCAGGACAATCCCAGTATATAGGAAGTGCCAGTATCTTCCCCAGCTCGTCGCAGCCACTGCTAAAATCAGTACTCCTCAAACATGTTTCTGTCCTCACATCAGTCTACTCAGATGAATCAGACAGGCCTAGTCTAAGTCCCATATCTACCCCATGGCGATGACAGGGCAGGGGATCTTGACTAAGAGTCCCAGCCTACATGCAACAGTGGGGGAAAGTAGTTCCTTAAAAGAACATTGAAGTGAGAGGCCGGGCGTGGTGGCTCACGCCTCTAATCCCAGCACTTTGGGAGGCCGAGGCAGGTGAATCATGAGGTTAAGAGGTCGAGACCATCCTGGCCAACATGGTGAATCCCCATCTCTACTAAAAATAAAAAAATTAGCTGGGTGTGGTAGTGGGCACCTGCAGTCCCAGCTACTCGGGAGGCTGAGGCAGGAGAATGGTGTGAACCCGGGAGGTGGAGCTTGCAGTAAGCCAAGATGGCACCACTGCACTCCAGCCTGGGCGACAGAGCGAGACTCCATCTCAAAAAAAAAAAAAGAAAAAAGAAAATTGAAGTGAGAATGGATTCTGGATGCCCCGCCCCCACCACCAAATTCAACAAACCCCTGCTGCCCCTGAGCTCTACAGGAATAGTGGAGTTGATTGGAGAGAGGCGCAGTTTTGCTCTCTGCAGTCCCATCTTTTGTGACTTTCAACCTCCTTTCTGAGCAGGCTATTGACTCTGTCTTTGACAATGTGAGGAAACCTTCCAGCTTTGCATCACAGCAAGTTTGATGAGCCTGCCTTTACCTTGGATGTCTTCATCTGGTATTTACGTCATTGGGAAAGATGTAATGACATACCAAGACCTGTAGCTTAGCTTGCTGCTGAAGACCTTCGTCCAACTAGTCCTAATAAAACCCAAGCTCTAAAAACTCATCATCAAATAATAAAAGAGAAATAGAGTAAATGCACAATTCATGAGATTAATATAGACCAGGAAGACAGTCTTTTTTTTCCCTAATAATCTTTACTTTTATATCCTACTTTATAGGGGTGCTGTTTAATTTCATGTTCATTTACTTTAATTACTTCTTGCATGTAGTTTGTGGGGAAGTTTGCCATTTTCCAACGTCTAAAAGATGGCTTACTTGAGTTTCGTTTCAGACCCTTTTAAAATTAATATATAATAAAACATAATATGTGTATTTGTCATTTTTCATCTGAAGGATTACTCATCATAATCGAATCAATTTTTCCAGGGAGATTTTATCAGACTTACAAGTCAAATTAGTTGAATGCATTTCTTTTGCTAATAAACAGAGAACCTTTACCCTGGAAGCATCTCCCCACTGAATTCCAATAATTTAGTGTTTCCTTGCCTTAAGAGCTCAACCAGTAAATGACCTAGGCATCAAAACAAATTTATTAGCCTAAAAGAAGATTGTTAAGATGGGAGAACTTCAGAGTATGAAAGCGAGGAAACATAATAAAATCAAAATGTAAATAGTGAATACATATATGTTAGGTATTTTTTTAAAACTTCATTTTAGAGGGTTAGGCTTAACTCTCCCCCACCCCAAGCAAAACATTTTGGGGTACAGATTTTTCTGTCTCTATAGTTGCATTTACTTCTATGTTGCACATGGGGACAGTGTAAGGCTAACGGGCTATTATATTCTGACCTAAACAATTCCTGTGTTTCTAATTTAGAAGATAATTGCAGTCAAGGTAGGACAAGACCATGTTGGATGGTGGCTAGTCTGATTGCTGCCTCTTTCTTGAGTTGCCTTATGATCTATAGGTCCGAGGTTAATTGTGGGAAGATTTTGGCCATGAAACTACAACAAGCCTTTACAGGAATGGGAAAAGGGTGTAGTTTCTTTCAAGTGCATTTATTAGGGTAGGTGTGATCACCGACTCACTGCTTGGCGTTAAGTGGGCCCATTGGTTATTGCTGTGAGGTGGTTCTAAATCCTCCTTTTAAGAAGCTCCGTTCAAGTTGCTGTGACCTTCTCATGCTGCTTGCTCCCAAGTATTTCAAATGTTGCAATGCTGGGCATTTTGTCAAGCTCATAACTGTGGAATGCTTTCTCCATATAAGATATGGAGTTTGACCCTATAGTAGAGATATGAATGTGGATTTGCTTTTACCCTGGAGATAAGATCAGCTACAGTGAAAGACACAGGTAAATAGAATGCTTAGGCAGAAACTGTTGGAATCCAGTGTACATGTGAAAAGAGTGAAATTTTTCAGGGCTAACAGTAAAGCCCTCTTCAGTGCGTAACTAGAATTCACCTTCTCTAGTATTTTTGCACAAGATTGAGAATAAAAATGGTTGTGATTGATGAAGCATTCAGTGTATATCTAACTGTAAGTCGGACTAGAGGGACTTTTAAATCACCCAAATGAAAGATTGTATTATCATGAACATTAATATGTAACAGTTAAGTGTGTCATAGCTTATCATAAGTCCTGGCATTCACAGAGCTCTTTGAGGCCAGCCAACCAATAAGGAAAAACTTTTTAGCAAATGCCGGTCCACAATACCTCCGTGAGTGAGGTCAGCCCAGTAGTCATGACTCTTAATAGGTTATTTATTTTTGTGTGCCCAACCTACCTGTACATTCTAGTCACACTTTGCGGGGGCCTTGAAGATGTACTCTGAATTTTCTCCTCCCAATATTCTTACAGGGAAGACAAAAGCAGGTTGAAACCAAGGGGAAAATTTTACTTCTGGTGAGACTAGGAAGTTAGGGAGGAGGAAAATACCCAGAGTAACTTATTAAGGCATGGAGGTTGGATTAGTTAAATGTTTAGAAATTTTAAAATTTCTTATAGATTTGTTACCATTTATGTGGTTGACAGATTATTAACTGTTCACCCCTAGAAAACCAATTCAGGAAGGTAGAAATTTCTGTTTTTTATCTTTTGCAAAGTAATGTCTTTTCCTCCAAATTTGTAAGGTGTACATGTTCATAGCAGAAAATTTGAACTATAAGGCAAAATATTTTTAAAATCGTAACTACCTCTGTTCTTAATACCCAGAGAAACTTAGTAACTGGAAGGGCTATCCTTACATGTATAACATTTTTTTAAATGTTAGTGCTACATATATTTAATTAATTACATTTTTAACGAGTACATACTTTTTTCATTTGGCGTATTTATTATGTGGTCATATGTCCATTGAAGCTTTCTTTGTCTTTGTATCTACCATAACACCAAGTCCAGTACCATTTTAGTGGGATGAGCTTATTAATATTTTTTTAAATTACAATAGGTACATCTTATCAGAGTTAAATCTTTGAGTTATTTGTGGAAGGGAGAGAGAAGAGAAAAGGAGTAAATATTTACTGAGAACCTAGCACATGCTGAGTACTGGGTTACATACTTCATAGTAATATTGCACTTTATTATCATTAAATACTGATGATGATGATGATGGTAGCTAAGTATCATTGTGTACTTGCTGTGTAAAAGATCAGAACTTGGACATGTATCATTTCATTTAATTCTCACCACAACTCACTAAAGTTAAACACGTCTATTATTTCCATATTAAAGATGGAAAACCTGAGGTTCAGAGAGGTTAAGCTAATTACTCAAGGTCACACAGCCAAAAATTATGAAGCCAAGTTGCCGGATGGTTCTTTATCTACCCTAAGATACATGCCCAGCTGTCCACACCAGTGCATTTGCTGCATCTATCCAACACACCAACCTGCCTTTTAATGTTTCTAAGTGACTTCTGTTTAACATGGGCCCCCTTTTAGCAACTTCCCTTGAAGGATTTTTTTGACCTTTTAATTTTTCTTTTGGTGTTAAAACTGGGGGATGGAGGCACTATATGCATCAGGCCATGCCCCACTTGGCCCAGTACCTGGAAACAGATAGCCGTGAAGCGACACCCTTGCCTGCTCATGGTGTCAGCTGCATTGTGGATGCTGCTGTCACCTCTGTCTCAGGCAGCATCTGGGGCCATTGCAGGACTAGCCTATGAATCCTTCCTTTGGTTTCTGTTGCAAACTGAGGCACAGCTCTAATGACTGTGTGTAACCTATGCCCTGAGCCCAGGTGTCTGCTGTTACATGTTAGAGTAAGAAAGGTTTATCACTCGGTTGGCATTGACCATGTTTTGCAGTTGAGGCCACATGTGTAACCATTTCCCTACTGTGGGACCAGGTTTTCTGTAACAGCTGTTGGCCTAGGACATTTTGTTTCGCTTCCATCCACTTCTGTTTCTTTATCTCAAACACTGGGAAAATCATAGTACCTGTCAAGTAAGGGTGTCAGAAGACTGGGTGACGTAAGTAAACCACTTCAGTAAAAGCCTTGCATGAAGTTGGCACTCAGGGGGCCTGAGGCATTGTTGTTGTTCTTCAGGGATACTCTAAGGACTAAGAATTGTTTTCTTAGTGACAAGTTCTCAGAGAACCAATTTAGATACTGGGAGATTGGTAATTACACTTTTTATTAGCTCCACTCTCTCAAGGAAGTGACTTTTCTTTCGTCTTTCTTGGAATTTGGGATATATCAATTAGCATGTGTTCATGGAACACCTCACTACTCAACAGTGGCTAAAAACATGAGGAAATTCATTATTTACTTGCCCAGAAGTCTGAAGATAGGCAGTGCCAGGATTGGTTTGGCATCTTAATAATGTCTGAGTGTGGGGTTAGGGAAGCTCTTTGATTCCTTCAACTTTTCCCTCTTGGCCACAAGATGGCTGCTGAAGCACCAGGCATCACTTTCCTACATGGTTGCATTTAAAGGCACAAAGTAAGGAAAAGGACAGAGCGGTGAGAGAGAGAAAGAGATCTCTTAGTGTCCTCTTATCAAGAAGAAAAAAAGTCATTTTCCCCTTATATCTTTTCAGTCATCTTCCCCTTATATCTTTTGGCCAGAACTAAATTAGATCACCATCCCTAACTGCAGAGAAAGCTGGGAAGGGGGAGCATCTCATTTTTTCAGCTTGGGGAGTAGGAGGTGGGAGAAAAGGGAGGGAGAAGAGAAAGAACGAGTTGGGATTGGCTGTTGGGTTGCCATCCGGTAGTGTGTGCCATATGGATAACACTTCATACTTGACCAGTGGAGGTTAACCTAAAGTCTACGTTGAGCCTACAAAGGAGATACATATGCAGTTATTCAGAATGACAGTGTACTTTTGGATTCTCATATGATTGCTAAAGCTAAAATTTCTTGGTATCAAGACAGTGTGGGTAACTCCAACGCACTTTGTTGACTTTGTTCATCATCAGGCTTTATCCCATCTTAAGCTCTCTATATATCACTCAGGAAATATTTTGTAGATGGCTCAGCTTCCTGCTCAGCGCCATAGTTCTGGATGTTTCCCACCCCACACATGGTGTTGTGTATGACCACCACCCCCGCTTCCAAATGGTCTTTGGTTCTGTATTTGCCCATTGCGAAAGAAACATCCTGACAGCTATGATGTATTTATAACGTTGTATGGCTGGTTTTACAGTCACTTTGTTACATCAATACTAATTTTTCTCGCTAAGCCGAAAAATCCATCACACCTTGAGTTACAGTGGAAAGCTTCACCTGAATTGTGTGCATTTTGAGTTTTTCAGGGGAGGGACAGGATGGAGGCACGTGACTGCTTAAGAAACTTTTCACAGTGTTACTCTCGTTTCCAAATGGTATGAGTTATTTGAGTTGCTGGAGCAGAGCACTTTCTGCAGGATAGCTGATGTCTCTGAAGACACAGTTTACATTCAATGTGTCCCAAAGAGAGTAGCAAGTACATTTTTCTAACAGTGAAAAAAGAAATCATTTTGCAACTAGCTTCTTAAAGAGTGCACTTGGTTCTAATCTACAGGCATAAAGCTTTCAAGTTACTCAATTATATAAATCTACAATTCTAATCAAAACCGTGTTTATAAAAAATAATTTTTACTTAAATTTGATGAAAAGATTCAAAGTAAGAATGGAATTTTTAAAAAAGTCATTACCAAAAACACTTTTTTTTCTTTCTTTCTTTTTTTTTTTTTTTTTTTTTTTGAGACACAGTCTCACTCTGTCACCCAAGCTGGAGTGCAGTGGCGCAGTTTTGGCTCACTGCAACCTCCGCCTCCTGGGTTCAAGCGATTCTCCTGCCTCAGCCTCCTGAGTAGCTGGGATTACAGGTGTGCACCACCATGCCTAGCTAATTTTTTGTATTTTAGTAAAGATGGGGTTTCATCATTCTGGCCAGGCCGGTCTCGAACTCCTGACCTCAGGTGATCTGCCCACCTCAGCCTCCCAAAGTGCTAGGATTACAGGCGTGAGCCACTGTGCCCAACGCAAAAAACACTTTCAATTTTAGAGTTTATTAATTTCCGTTGAGAAGAAAATACAATTTTTAATGAATATGAAGAATTTTGAACTGGAAACCAAGTATCCATCTGCTTAAGATCCGATTGTCATGAATATGGAAATTCTGTGACCCCCTCTAAAACTGCACAGTCCAAGATATGGCAGCCACTAGGCATGTGTGGCTATTTAAATTAATTAAACTTACATAAAATTAAAAATTCAGTTCCTCAGTGACACTAGCCATATTTCAAGTGCTCAGGAGCCTCATGTGGCTATTGGCTACCCTATTGGATGTTGTAGGCATGGAACATTTCCGTTGTCACAGAAAGTTCTGTTGGGCAGTGATGCTCTAGATGAGTGGTTCTCAACCAGGAATGACTTTCCCCAGCAGGGGACATTTGGCAATGTCTGGAGACGTTTTTGGAGGTCACGAATGCGGTGGGGGCATGTGCTACTAGCATCTAGGAATGCTGTTCAACATTCTGCAATGCATAGGGTAGCTTACACAATGAATAATTAATTTTCTGGCTCAAAATGTTCCTAGTACTGAGGTTGAAAAATCCTGCTGTCTGGTGGGGTGGACTTCTGTGGCCCCCAGCTCCTCAGTTCAAGTTTTAAAGCAATTCTCTTTATACAGATGTCAGACAACATGTGTTTTGGATATAATATTGGTGCTAAGTAGGGTTAAACCTGTGATTACGTTCAGAAAATACTTGTTCTGAGTCCCATGGCCCCCAGTTAGAGGCAAGGGAGGATCCACTGGGCTGCATGGGGAGTCTGGTTGACACTGATGCTGCTGAGGCTGAAGAAATAGGGCAGCCATGGTGTTGTTTCCCTTTATTCTTCTGTCTTCTCCCCTCCTCACTTTCCCTCTCCCTTCCAACTGAGTGGAGCCAGCCATCTAAGTCATGATGTCTTGCGGTATAGTGGATTGGCTTGTACTCCAGGCCAGCTTCATTATTCAGGGCATTTGTGTGAGCAACAGGGGCTGGTACTGACATTCCTGCTTAGCAGCAGTTGGATGCCAATATGGTGTCCAAGGATCAGGTGTCTCAGCCAGAGGGCTGGGTTCAGATCCGGACTCTACTGCTTAGCTGTTGTGTGGCCAAGAGCAGATTATTTAACCTCTCTGAGCCTCAGTCTCCTCATTTTCAAAATGGAAATAATAACAGCCTGCATTTTGCAAGGCAATTGTAAAGATTAGGTGAGGAAATGCATGTAAAGTGACTAGTATAACTGCTGGCATATTTAAGAATAAATGGTAGCTTCTATTATTGTTGTTTTTGTTATTGTTTATGTTACTATGGTTACTAGTCCCAAGAAAGGCTGACTGAATTGATCTGGGGTTCATTCCCACCCAGGAAGAGGAAGTCAAGGCCCTGTTTGCTGGGTTGGCTGGGCTGGAGCCAGGGCTAAATGCCAGGCAGGCGGCAGGACCCTGCCCACTCCATCCCAGCTTAAATATTCTTACTATATTGTTTCTAGCTTGCCTATGGCCTCTGGCATCCACATGACTCTAAACTCCATTCAGTTATTTTCTTTCCTCCAGTGCTAAGTTAGGATGTTCACTTTGGTTCCTCCTGGGTTTCCAGCATCTGCAGAAATTCTACACAAAAGGATTCAGAAAGTGCTGGGGCTGGGAAGTTTGTGTTGGCCTTGTTTCAATGACCAATGCAGCTCTTTCTCCTTCCTACCCTTCCCACTGGCTTTTTTGTGATCAGTGACCACAAGACTAAGGACTCCACACCAGGCCTGAGGCCTATTGTGTGAACCAGCTGGCCATTCCCCTAATCTCATAGGTTGGTCCATCCCTGACTGAACCATAACTATGAGGAGCCTGGAGAGGAACTTCTTAAGTTTGTATTCGACTTCATGCTGAATTTTTTTTTTTTTTTTTTGAGATGAAGTCTTGCTCTGTTGCCCAAGCTGGGGTGCAGTGGTGCAATCTCGGCTCACTGCAAGCTCCGCCTGCCAGGTTCAAGCGATTCTCCTGCCTCAGCCACCCGAGTAGCTGGGATTACATGTGCGCGCCACTATGCCTGGCTAATTTTTGTATTTTTAGTAGAGACAGGGTTTCACCATGTTGGTCAGGCTGGTCTTGAACTCCTGACCTCGTGATCCACCTGCCTCGGCCTCCCAAAGTGCTGGGATTACAGGCGTGAGCCACCGTGCCTGGCCATGCTGGATTTTTTTAGACCTCCAGTTTAGTTTGCTTTGAGATCATCTTGAGTTCTTTCTGACTGTGGGTCCTGACTTCTTTTTCCAACTCCATTATTAGCAGGAAGAGAGCATGGCTGATGAACTGGTTAATTACATAGGAAACACGAGATCCTACAGATTTTGAATATTAGTTATGAGAGTTAATTGATTTGTGTGTGCTTAGTTGGTTTGCTTTCCCATAAAGGCTAACATATATTGTAGAGTAGGAGAGCTACATATAGAACACTATCTATTTTGGGCTCCTGTGTGGCACCTTATGGTTGCAAATGACCCAAAGCCAACTCCAGCTGGCTAAGCAAATAAGGGAATTTAATTGGCTTGTGTAATTGACAAGTCCAAGAGGAGGCCTGTTCTCTGTGAGCATTGTTAGGAATCTGTCTTGCTATTGTGCTCACCTTCTTGCCGCTGTGTCCTGGCCTCTGTTCAGCCAGCTCTCTTTTTGTGGAGGCAAGCCCGATTCATGCATGTAAAAGTTTAGCAAGCCAGCAGAAGGACAGCCTTTCTGTCTCCCAATAGTTCCTATGGAATGCTAGTAGTTGAGTATCATTCTTGGGACATGTCCATCCATCAGCCAATCAGTGTTGCGGGCAGAGCGGAACTCACTGATTGGTCAGACTTGGGTTATGGCTCCACCCTCTGGAGCTGAGAGATGCATCAGCCTCCTGTGAACCATTAGGACTGAGAGTGGAGAATGGGCGTTTCCCCCAAAGAAAAATCAGGCTAGTGTCATCAGAGAAAGGGGAGCATGGATGTTGGGCAGACAAAAACAACAGATATCCACTACCATATTTCCCTTTTCATTGTGCTGGTGACTTGGAGAAAATCTCCTGCCTGGTGTGTCTTGATTTCGCCACCAAAGTCGCTCGCAGGCCCTCGGCCTGATTTTATTTACAGCAGCAGCACACCTCTCTCTTCTTCCCTGCAGTCATGATACCCCGGTCTTTCCCCCAGAGGTTGGAATAAATGGCCTTCTCTGAGCCACAATCAATGGCATTCCATAAGGTGTGACAGAGGAGGCCATCTGGCACTTGTCCCATTGTCGTTTCTCCCTGCCCAGGGAAGAGGCACATTCCAGGCAGAAGGTCGCAGCTCAGCCAAGTGCTGCTGTCTCTCAGAAGGATCACCCTCAGACTGGGGTCTGCAGCACAGAAACGCCACCAGAGTCAAACACCTGGCAGGATTTCCCCCTTTCCCTTTGTGAAATTTTCCAACAGAACCAGGTTGTGGAATAATACATAATGAAAATGATTCTTGAATAAAATTATAAGTTTGAATGTTCTGCACAATACTTTCCCCAATATTGGATGGATTTTTTTTGTTAAGATGCTAGCACTGAGATCACTGGCCCATTTCAATTTTTATTGAAACAAATAAACCCAATAAAAACACTTATGCTGAGAGCTGTAGCGCCACAGTGAAAGAATCACCCTGTATTGAATGTATTGATTTATTTATTTACTGCAACTGGAAAATCGAGTATTGTGTTAATGTATTTTATAAGAATCACATTGCTCGATGAAATGGCTAATTTATTTTAGCGTATACATAAATAGCTAGCAATTTTCTCTGAGACAGGCTAATGAAAATGATGCCATGAAATTGTCTATACGATGAAGAGTGACGGAGACGAGTTATTATTGGGTGAGTGCTAAGACGCGCTGAACTGGCCATCATATCTTTGAACTTTTGAACTGCTACTTGTTTCGTGTGATTTATTGGTTTTGCTATCTCTCTGTTTAGCTCAACTTTAGTTTTTGCCCAGCAGTGCAGATAAGTGGCATAGGAGATTTAATTTCATGGGTATTTGGGGTTAAAACCTATCTTTAAAAAGAATGCTAACCATGTTTTAATAAAACATGAGTTGCAGGGGTTTTAGGTTTCTGTACGATATGGATCTGATAAGAACCAAGGCAGTTTAGACGCCAGCCCAGAGGTTCCAGGCTAGGGAGGAACTCTTTCTGAGCTTTGGAAGTTTCACCAGGGCCACATGCATTTTATTTGCTAGATCAGCCTGGCTTCATTCTTAATTACATGTATCATTTATCCCCCTGCCTGTGCCCTTTTGCTCATGGCACATGTTTTGCCTCGGTGCCTGGTACACAGAAGGTTTCTCGGGTTCTCGCAGGCAGCATCACTGTCCCTGTCCTCCCGTCCTTGCACACCGAGGGCTGGCTGCTACCGAAGCACCCTCATTTTGGCTGATCTCATGGGGAAACTGCTTTCAAGAGCAGCCACGGCTCTCACCTAGGGAATAAAGATATGGAAGCCTGTTCAGCGTCGGGGCCAGAGCTGGCTCGCTGCTGCTCAGCTGCCTCCAGATTAGTTCTCTCTGGTCCCCCATCAGCATTGTCACCCTCCTTATCAGCCTAGCCCTGACCTTTGAGTGGGATGTTTCACTCACTGCTTGGTGGTGGGGGGTGGTTTTCGTACTAAGTGATCATGGCAAGAAAGCAGCCTTACTTTTTATTGTTGTCTTTGGACCTGCAGAACTTTTCTTAAAAATGTAACATTTTGGGAACTCATTCTTCATAATATTTTTTATTTTATTAGCTAATTTCTAAAGGATGATTTGACAACAGTATTTTATGCTTTTTGTTTATTTGTGGGTGGGGGGGTGGGGGTTGGAGGAGGTGGGAAAGAGCTTTATCATGTAAAAGTAACCATCCTAGAAATTTCAGGTAATAAATTTTCAGGTGCATGAATGGTTAAGACTCTTCACTCAGTGACACAGTATGTGAATGAGGAATTTTTATGAAGGTAACGGTCTTGTTCTTTAAAAATCTGATTTATTTAGCAGGTACTTCTAAATGACCAAGTAATTTTAACCTTCAGAGAAAGATGGGGAGGGGGTGGGTGGGTAGAGAAGGCTTGTATCTCTGCAAGGGATTGAAAATTCACATCCCTTTTAATGATTAAACTGGCACGGTCTTTATTTGGATGTTAAAAGCCTTTTCTTACATTGCAAACATTCTCAGCAAATTTACAGTCAGATATTTGGAAACAGCTAACACTTGGAAAAAAAAAAAAGGAGGAGGAGGGCCTGTTTGAACTAGGAAACAAAATTAGTAGGAATGGCTGAAAAGACAGGACTGACCCCAACACCATTAGCTGGAGAAAAAAAAATTCCATTTCATTGCAACTATGTTATTGTTTACTTTACCATACACATCCTAATATGGTTACCTCCCCATCAGAGGAGGCCAAGCCAGGGGTTGAGAGGCCCCCTCCGGGAGAAAGCTCCTAACTGCTTCTCAGACAATAAGAAACAAACGGTACAACTCCACAAAAGGCTTCCCGGAAAATAAGTGTCAAATAAATCCTACAGAACTCTCGCTTCTGCCACTGAGCTCTGTATATGCAAACCTGTTTTTATGCCATCGCTTCCCCAGGCTGAGCTGCGTTTGTTTGGAAATGTAAGCCACTGCCTTTTCTTTTTTTCTTTTTTCCTTTTTTTTTTCCCCCTCACTTCATCTGAGGGCTCTGGATTAATTCCTTGAGACATATCTTTGCATACATATCTCATGAGTTATGTTTCCTGGAGCCTTTTACTAGGAACATTAAGGTAAGAATGTTGATTTAGCCTGGGACCTTTGTCACTCAAACTAATGCTCATCAGTGATATAGACATTGTAAAGAAATATTGCGGAGGTCTTTTGTGGTCCCCCTCCCAAACAGAGAGGTGCAGTGCTTTTAATTGTCATGCATGGATTCAGAAAAAAAAAATGCCACCAGTTGTGGATGAGATGTAGCAGAGGTGTGTACTCACTGGTGTGGTGTAAACACTGCTGAAAACACCCCCGATCTGTGGCAGCCACAACAGTTTCATTAGAAGCCTTTTCCTGCTGTTTCTTCCAATTCTTCTCTACTTGGGCGTATTTCTTTTTCTTTTTCTTCTTCAATTTTTTTTTTTTCCCTTTTTCAACTCTCCTGATCTTTTCCAAATCCTCATGGTCTTGAGGCTTGCCTGTTATTATCTGCAACTCCAGAACAAAGGTAGGTTGCTCAACTCTGTGCTTCGGGGGGAGGGCCAAGTTATTTTGGGAGGGATGTCTTCCTAATGCATGAGTGGCTGACCTAAAAGAGGGGGGAGAGATCATGCTTGGAGCCGAGGGATGAGAGCGCACGCACTGTGGCAGCTTTTATGTAGTGGAGTTTATTTTTATGCAACTTAAAGTAGCGGCAGCATCTTTAGTAGAATGGACTCGTTAGGTTTGGTTAATCCACACTGGTGTAACACTGATGTGTACATTTTATTACCAAACTGGGGTTTCAGACATTTGGGGATGCTTGAATTTATGGCAGCAGCTAAGATTCCCTGATGAGGGACTGTATTATCACAATTAAATAACAGATTTAGGACTTTTTTCTTTTCTTTTAAATTTTAATGTGAAGGTGTGTTTGGGTGACTGGCTATGTACTTTTTCTTTTCCCCTTTGGTCTAATTGCTTTAATTCCTTGGACACCTTCACTTATTTCTCAATTATTTTCTTCTCTAATTTTGTGTAATCTGGTGCTCTGTTGGAGCCAAGGTGGAGGTTTACTGTTTTTAACTAATTGTGCCTTGCTGGGTGGCAATATAATAGAAAGAGTAAAGACCACAAGAAATTCATCTCAACCTGAAAAGGGGACTGGAATAGAGTGGTGCAGCTTCATAATTGAGAACAAGAGCAAATTAAGCCTTGGTGAGGGATATTACAGGCTATTAATCATAATAAATATGTTTGGCAACGATGTATTTTCTTTCTATAGTTTTCAGTTAAGAAAAATCAAAGTTGGTGATTAGAAGAGGGAATAGTTCTTTGGCTTATAGATGCTGGGACGTACTTGTTCATTAGTTCAAACCACATTAAAAGTGAGCAGTTTGTTCCAGAATGAAGTATGTCATTCCCAAGCAGATTTGAATACATCCCTGTCCAAATGCAATCTCGGGTTCATGCCACAGTGCTTGGCTTTTTCTGAACATCTCAGCTTCAGCACGGGACTCGAGTGCTAAGAATTTTATTTTACGTTATGACTATGCTCGCACATTCCTGTTGGTTTCTTGGCTGTGGATCATCTCTGTGCATGCACTGTAGCCCTGTCAAGGTGAAGCTCTTTGAAAAATAGAAATTCAGTGTATTTAACCAAAATGAGCTTGAGCAGCCCCTAAGTTTATATCTTAGAAAGCTGCTAATTATGCTTGTCGAAAAACACATCTGAGTGGAAGGTTCTGAGTCCAAACAGGATCGAGTACTGCTTTAGAAATATAACTGTAGTCTGTGCTTTTAGAGAGGTTTATTTTTACTTTGGGGCCATGGAGGGGGTGATTGGAATTAGTAGCCTTTAATTAGACGGGGAGATATTCAAATTTTACAGGGATTTATGTTAGAACATGGAATGGCGGGTGGCTCTTTCCTCATTATGAATCCTCCCTGCACATAATGAGGTTCATCATTAGTTGATGGAGTGAATTTGCCCTAGCTCTACCTTGAAAGGCACATAATTTACATACTACTTCAGAGCCTAAGCTTTAATGGATTCCTCGATGAATAAAATGAAAAGCTACTTTCTTTAAATTTTTGAACACTGTTTAGATAATACGATTTTAATAAGACATTCAATTTGCTTGTTAAGTATATTTGAAAGTGCTTTTTTTTTTTTCCTTTTTGGGCAAAATATATTTTGGCTTGCCATGCTGTGTATCACAGCGATGTACCCTCACAGTTGTCTCAGAGGACATATGGGGTACGTTGTTAAGAAATGGGAGAATCTTAGGCGGAAAGCTTTTTCACATGTGAGCCTCCAGATTATTGACAAATCTTTTTGTATAGAAACTCTTCTGACATTAAATGGTTATAACAAAAAGGTTTGGAAACAAGCTTATTATTAGTGTCTGGTTTCACATATACGAAATTTGTGTGCCTGCTGATTCCAGCCAAAATTGACAAAATAGCTAGCTGTACCTCCTGATGTATTCTAATGATGGAAGAGCAAACTTCCCTAGTGCAGCTGTGTGTTTCAAACTGCTGTGTAGCTATGATTCGATGAGGAGAAATTGAGTTGGAGGCTGTCTAATATGTTATCAGGGCATCAGCTTAGGAGCGTTCTGGTCTACGCCATAGGTGCAGCAAGTTTTCTGTCACTCTTCCCTCTTTAGGCTGGAATGGGGAAAAAAATCAGCTTTGACTCAGCACGATTTGAACACGAATGTCTTTTAAATGAATATGGGAGGTTAGTAATAGCATGTTACTGAACATGTCCTTTGCTTGTTCGAGACAGGTCACCCCTGCATTGTTATCATTGCTGCAAGTAGAAGCAGGTTTCTGGTGGTTTGTCACTTTCAAGAGCAGGGAAGGTGTCTAAATATAAGCGAAGCCTTGTTTTGATAGAATGTTTTATTACCTGAAAATGATCAGCATATATTAACATTAATAGAATAGTCCATGTCATTCTTTTTTTAGGCAATTTACCTCTGCTACAGACCTGTCTGCTTAAAAAAAAAATCTTCCTCTCTTCTAAAACATATATTTGTTTAGAGAGTTTTCACTGAAGTGTACATGACAATTACAGCTGTTCATTAACAAAATTGGGTATTTGTTTTAAACTTTAACCAATCACTTTGATATGCTAATTATGGTGTAATTTAATTTGAGCCCTGTAATGATGATGCCGTTATTATGGACATAAATGATGCAGTTAAGCTGAGAGTAATCTCATTTGCATACTGTACATGCCAGTAAATTAAGCCCTTTCTTCGACTGCTTCAGCTTTAATTTTCCACTTCTTTTCACACAGCTCCTTTTCAGCCCCTCTCTTATAAGCCCACTTTGTAATAGTCCTGATGACTGTTTGATGTGAAGAGTTTCGGCACCACAATAATGCACGACAGAAGATGTAACATTTAAAGGATTCATTATCTTGCTGAATGTTCCTTTAAGAAAGAAGGATTAGAGGGTGGAGGGGAGACCGGAGTGTCCTTTCCATGGGATATGACAGGGCCCCCTGTTAAAGTAATTTGAGATGCCAAATGCTCTCTACTCGCCCCCAAGTCAGACTTGGGACCTGTTATTTAAAATGATGGCTTTTTCCCCGCCGTTCTGTAGTTTATGGTCACAAATTGTGTTGCTTTCAGCAGTAGTGAATTTCCTGTGCTCCCTTATGGTAACTGGAGGTAAAAGTTTTTTTTGTTTTTTTGTTTTGTTTTGTTTTGTTTTTTTGAGATGGAATCTCACACTGTCGCCTGGGCTAGAGTGCAATGGTGGGATCTCGACTCACTGCAAGCTCCGCCTCCCGGGTTCAAGCTAGTCTCCTGCCTCAGCCTCCCGAGTAGCTGGGATTACAGGCACCCGCCACCATGCCCGGCTAATTTTTTGTATTTTTAGTAGAGATGGGGTTTCACTATGTTGGCCAGGCTGGTCTCGAACTCCTGACCTCGTGATCCGCCCGCCTAAGCCTCCCAAAGTGCTGGGATTACAGGCGTGAGAAACCGCGCCCAGCGAAGGTAAAAGTTTAATTTAGCTTGACTGTTAAGATTCTTCAAATCTGGGCCTTCATAGATGAGATTATAATTTTAAACAATTCTGGCCAGGCGCGGTGGCTCACGCCTGTAATCCCAGTACTTTGGGAGGCCAGGGCGGGCAGATCATGAGGTCAGGAGATCGAGACCATCCTGGCTAACATAGTGAAACCCTGTCTCTACTAAAAATACAAAAACAAAATTAGCCGGGCATGGTGGCACGCGCCTGTAATCCCAGCTACTCAGGACCTGAGGCAGGAGAATGGCGTGAACCCCGGAGGCGGAGGTTGCAGTAAGCCGAGATCGCGCCACTACACTCCAGCCTGGGTGACAGAGCGAGACTCCGTCTAAAAAAAAATAAAAAAACACAATTCTGAGATATGACTGAATGACATTTTCAAAAGGAACTTCTTTTTTCCCCCCATTCTGCCTGGATTATCCAAAAACCACCCATTTCATCCACTTCTGTAAGAATGGAAACGCTTTGCACATAGATGCTCTTCCATTTGTAGGCCCATGGCTGCTACCCTGCTTGAGCCAGGAGACCAGCCATGTGCCTTTTCATGGCCTTTGGCCAGTACACTGCCCTTCCATTCAAACCAAAGAATGCAAAGAGCATCACTAAACTCTTCTACATCGTGAACGGATTCTCCCCATGGCTCTCGCCGAAGCCAGTGGGAGTTGAGTGGGTGTAACTGAGGATTGAATTTAGCACTGTGTTTTTAAAAGGGTCATAGGCCTAAAAATAGTTCAAGCTGTTTGACTCTGCTGCAGGCTACTTCCTTAGCAAATGGAAAAAAGTATTAAAATAAAATAGAAATCGGCTGCATCCATTCTCATTTCTTGGGACTGTGAAAGTCTTGTACTTCCTTTCGAAGCCCCCCAGTTCTCCATCCCTTGACCCAAAGTTCTTCCTAGTTGATTGTCAACCCTGCCCCCAGCAGTTCTCTGATAGGAGGCTGCCTTTTCTAATATTTTGACAGGCAGAAATTTCCTGGTATTGCCATGGCAAATTGTACATAGGGCTCACTCAGCCTGGTAGCAGTGGCAACTGGAATATGGAATTTCGTCCAACTTTGGAAATCTCAGGGGAGGTGAATGTCTCCCAGTTGTGTTTGAGTTAAGCAAAGGCTGTCACACTTGACACAATGTCAGACTGTTTTAAAGCAAAGTGTAACACTTAAAAAGCGTTATTTTTTTTCCTGCTTTTACATGCTTTCAAAAATACCATGGGCTTCAAAGTGTGTGTAAAAAACCTTGTAGAAATACTTGTACTATGGCTATAATTCCATATCCAATATTATACTTTTTTGAAATGTGGAGCTTTTTGGTTTTCTTTTTGTTTGTTTGTTTGTTTGTTTTTGTTTTTGAGAAGGAGTCTTGCTCTGTTGCCCAGGCTGGAATGCAGTGGCGTGATCTCGGCTCACTGCAACCTCTGCCTCCCAGGTTTAAGCAATTCTCCTGCCTTAGCCTCCTGAGTAGCTGGGATTACAGGCACGTGCCACCACACCTGGCAAATTTTTTGTATTTTTAGTAGAGACCTCGTGATCTGCCTACCTCGGCCTCCCAAAGTGCTGGGATTACAGGCATGAGCCACCGTGCCTGGGCAGCTTTTTGGTTTTCAATATAATTGAGGGAGACAGGGAAGAGGAGAAATGATTTTATATAACAGTGTGGAAATTTTTAATTTTTATCCCAGCATGTAGACTGGATTTTCTCAGTACAGACCAAGCTCAAATGCAATCACATATTCCCACTGTGAAATTTCCTACTTTTAGGAAGGTGGGAAAACAGAGAGCATAAGCTCTCTGAAGGCAAGGAATGTTTATCTGAATTTTCAGCACTTACACTAATGCCTTGCACATAAGTAGGTATTGAAGAAATATTTCCTGATTGAAATGGACTTGCTTATTCCTGAAGACTTTTGAGGAAATAAGAAAGAAATCAAATGAGAAAATACAGAAGAAAATGCTCTCTAAAGTGTAAAGCTATTAAATATACATGATGATGTTGAGATTGTAAACCTCTTCAACCTCCTCTTCCCTGGTCCCTCCCTTGTGTGGGGGAGCCACTTGTAAGTGCTTGCAGGTGGACAGGAGCAATCCTAGATGGGAAGCCACCTCAGCCCCGATTATTTATGAATGCCTGTAACGGTAATAGTCACTCTTAGTTACTGAGCTACAGCTATGGTCTAGAACTGTTGTGAACGCTTGTCATACTTAATGTCATAGAATCTTACCAATAGCTTTTCAGGATAGGTGCTGTTATTCTAATCTTTTCCATGTGGCAACTGTGATGCAGACATTGTCCCAGGTCAGACAGCTGTTAGGTCTGGAACCAAGACAAGTATTCCTTCAGGAAAACCCCAGAGTCCTCACTCCTGGCCGTTGCACTTGAATCTTCCCTTTCCTTGTAGACACACACACACACACCCCCACACCCCTTTAGAGGCATGCTTATACTTTGTACATTCATTTATTGAACGGCAGTAGTGTTCCAGGTAGCAGCCTAGGCACTTTACATACTCTGTTTTCATAGAGGCCTGGCAAGGTAACCGTAATTTGTCCCTACTTACTAATGAGGAAGCAGACATTCACTCGGATTGAATAACTTGCTTATGCAGGTAGAAAGTGACCAAGCTGAGCTTTGAAGCCCTGCTTGTCTGCCTGCAAAGCCCTTGTTCACTGAATCACCACTGCATGGTCCCCGCTAATCTATATGTAGCCTGAGAGTGTTTTGTGCTCTTAAATTAATTAACTTACTGTTTAATTGATTTATTAATTTCATATATTTTGAGTGCCTATGGGATGTAAAGCCTTTCCTAGTTACCTTATATTTTGGAGGGTCGGACTAAATGTGCGCCTTAAGTAACTGAGAATCTCCTAATTTCTCAGTCTTTTAGTATAACGTCAATTCCTGGCAGGGAGCCACCTTCTCTTCCTTCTCCCCTTCCCCCTCCAGACACATAAATGAGACTGTTGTTAAATTATCCTTTTTCCTGGGGGAGGAGAATGCTGTGCTGTCTCCTTCCCTTTGATAGAAGCCTTCCTTACTGTTATCTTGACAGGTGACAGAATGAATATCAGCTGTGGAACTTATAGATATGTGGGTCCATATGTGTTTACACGTATCCCCATGTACACGTATGGATTCATTGCTTGCACTTTCATTTACACACACTGCAGGCCACATGTAGAGAAAGCAGTAGGAACATTTCAAGGAAACTCTGTGCTTCCTGATACTCCTTTCCTAGCACCGTTCCTTGGCTCCATAGCTCTGCAATCCCAATTCAAGCATGGGAAGTGATGACAGTATGTAAAGTGTCAGTTTCCCTTACCACACAGAAACTCTTCCAGGCCAGGATCTTGAAATGCTTCTAGTCCTGCACTGTCTGCTATGGTAGCTACCAGCCAGATGTGGCTCTTGAGCACTAGAAGTGTGGCTAGCCCCAATCAAGATAGGCCATATGTATAAAATATATGCTGGCATCCAAAGACTTAGTAGAAAAAAAGAAGAAAGAAGGTTAACTATCTCATTCATCTTTTATATTAGTTGCATGTTGAAATTAAAACATTTTGGATATATTAAGTAAAATCCAGGTTTTTTTTTTGTTTTTTTTTTTTGTTTTTTTTTCAGATGGAGTCTTGCTCTGTCGCCCAGGCTGGAGTGCAGTGGCATAATCTCAGTTCATTGCAACCTCTGCCTCCCAGGATCAAGTGATTCTGCTGTCTCAGCCTCCCAAGTAGCTGGGATTACAGGCGTGCACCACCACGCCTGGCTAATTTTTGTATTTTTAGTAGAGGTGGGGTTTCACCATGTTGGTCAGGCTGGTCTCAAACTCCTGACCTCGTGATTTGCCCGCCTCGGCCTTTCAAAGTGCTGGGATTACAGACATGAGCCACCGCACCTGGCCCAATTGTATTTTTAAAACCAGTTTCACTACTTCTTTTTTATTTTATTTTTTTCTTTTTCTTTTTCTTTTTTTTTTTCCTTAAGACAGGATCTCGCTGTGTCACTCAGGCTGGAGTGCAGTGGCAGGATTATGGCTCATTGCAGCCTCAGCCACCTGGGCTCAAACTGTCCTCCCACCTCAGCCTCCTGAGTAGCTGGGACTGTGGAAACCACCATCACACCCAGCTAATGATTTTTATTGTCTCTTGTGGAGATAAGGTCTCCCGATGTTGCCCAGGCTGGTCTCCAACTTCTGGGCTCAAGCCGTCCTCCTGCCTTGTCCTCCCAAAGTGTTGGGATTACAGGTGTGAGCCACTACACCCAGCCATTTTTGCTTGTTTATATGTGGCTACTAGAAATTTTAAAATTACACATGTGGCTTGCCTCTGTGGCTCTCATTATATGTCTGTGGGACAATGAAGCTCTAGAATCTACATGGTATCTCTGTAGACAGGATGACTGGTAGATCGTGGGTGCTGGAGGGTGGTAGCTCAAAGATTTATCCAAAAAGTCAATCGAGAACTGCAATGAAAGCATGCTACAGAGAACTTGGCCCATAGCAGAGGCTCAGGAAATACTTGGGGATGAAGCCACACACAGCAAATATTTCTACATGGGAAACACTAAAGAGGTAATCCCTTCCATTGTTTCAACATCCTGCCCTTCCTAATCAAATTGAGAATATAGCACCTACCCCACTATTTTAGAGAACTTGGATTTGCAAAATGTTTCTATTCTATACCCAGCTTGTGACCTTGATGCCAGTAAATACTGGCTCATCTGCTATGATGATTCCATGAGCATAGGTCAGCAGAGAGGAGAGAATGGGATTCCTTGAATGTTCCTAGGTGATTCTCTTATCCTGGGCTTTGGTTATTTGCAAGAATTGTTACATGGGGTCCTGGAGCCACAGGCTCTTACTGGGGCATTTGCCTTAGGTAAATAGATGCATTTGTCTCCTTGATACTCTCCTAATATATGTTCTTTACCTAGTACAGAATTTACCTTACAGTATTGTGTAAGTATAGTTTCTTAAAGAGAGAAATATTAGCCGGGTGCGGTGGCCCACACCTGTAATCCCAGCACTTTGGGAGACCGAGGCGGGTGGATCATGAGGTCAGGAGATAGAGACCATCCTGGCTAACACGGTGAAACCCCATCTCTACTAAAAATGTAAAAAATTAGCCGGGCATGGTGGCACGCACCTTTAGTCCCAACTACTTAGGAGGCTGAGGCAGGAGAATCGCTTGAACCTGGGAGGCGGAGGTTGCAGTGAGCTGAGATTGCACCACTGCACTCCAGCCTGGGCAGCAGAGTGAGACTCCATCTCAAGAAAAAAAAAAAGAGAAACATTCTATGAATGTACATCACTTAACAAATACTGATTTTATCCCTGCCTTATTAGGCATGGCGGGCTCCCTGCCTTCAGGAAGCTTGTTGACTACATAAAGGCAGGTAAGAAATGTCATAGCTTCAACCGGAGATATCAAGATTCAATGGTTGCCAAATCAGAGCAATGTTGTTTGGCTTATAAAAAGAGTCTTTAATTTTTTTCTAGAGGTTTCGTAATCGGTGTTCATTAAAAACCCACATCTTTCCTACATTCTATTTATTGTATAGACGATCTAGGGAAAGCATAATTTTAATTGTAAATTTTCAGTAACCCCAACCCCTACAGAAAAGTGAGTTATATACCAAAAAGTTTTTCCCTAAACATCCCTGCCAGTCCTTAAAATCCAAGGGGACTTAGATCTACAGTCGCTTTGCTAAGATTTTTTTTTCCCCATCAGAATAAATGGAAGCCTTCACTGGAATGAGCACATGGAAATTATAGCTGTCACATTGTCCATTAAAAGCAGACATTCAAGTGGGATATTATCTCACTTTACTTTTTGGTCCTTCAGAAGTCAAGGGACAGGGTATTAGATGTGAGATGACCATAGGAAGACTGGGTCCTGGCAAAGATCAGTACCCAGCATGAAATGCGCCCACTTACTTGTTAAGTGCTTAAAATTTTCACCCCTCCTCCTGCCCTGTTCTGCCCTGAAGCTGCAGATTCATTAGTATCAATTGGTTTTCAGGGTGTTTCTATCTCTGGGCCACTGGCTCCTGGATATGATTACTGCCTGATATTTTCCATACAGTGCTTCCATTTTCAATCATCTTATCCACAGTTGGCCTAATGTCACTCTTTGAACATTCACAGAGGAATAATGTAAATGTTAGCTTTTGTCCTGTGCATAACTGAAGAGGAAAATGCCTTAGACTCATCTGCACTAAACATTTCTTCGCAGACACCTCAGAGAGGACAGCCTCCATCTCTGCCCACAGCACACCCATTTTCTGAACAAAATCAAAGAGTTGTTCTTGGGGATGTCCTTGGGGTGACGAAACTTTCTGTAGGCGGTGCAACTTGTGCCTCCAAGGATTTGAAGAGCATCCTCGCCTTCCCCCACTCACCCATATTTTATTGTCAGTTCTTTTGCAAGGGTGAAGGCGGAGGACATGTTTTGGAAGGACAGTCTTTGGTACTCTTGGCTTGTCCATTTTGTCGGATGATCTCCAGTGGTGGAGGATGAGTGTGCTGATTGGATTAATTTCGAGTTGGAATATAATGAATGGTTAGTGTCCTTTTACTCTGTTGTGTTTTGAGGTGTTTGTCCCTGACAGCCATTTGGCAAATAATCTGGTTATCCAAAAAGATTTTTGGTTTTTTGATTTAATGCTTTAAACTTTTCTTATTTTTTTTTTACTTATAATATTAAACATGTGAAAGCGATTTTAATGACTTGTCATTGAAGATATACCCTTCTGCCTCCATCTCCCCAAATGGGCATGCAAGAAACATCACTGCTGAACAGTCTGGAAGTAAGTTTGCACCACCAAAGGTCAGTGTGGGTTGTATAAAAACCAGGACTGGAAGCAGCCCTCCCACCCCAGATAATAACGGCAATTCCAGAGAACATTGAGAACACAAACCCTCGAAGAAAGAGCAAAATTTCTCTGTCATGTAATGATGTTTGATTTGGGCTAAAAGGAATGTCGATTTTACCAAGGTCTTAAGTTCTCTTTTTGATTCCACTTTTATGCATTTTAAAAAGTTTTCTTAGCTGCCTTCCTTGTTTTCCAAAAATATACAAGTCCTGATCCTCTTTTGTCCTTCTTGGGGTCCCCAGGAATCAGAGAATACAATGTATAAAACTATAGCACCAGGCAGGGGGGTGCGAGGCCGAGGCAGGCAGATCATCTGAGGTCAGCCTGGCCAATATGGTGAAACCCTGTCTCTACTAAAAATACCAAAAAAAAAAAAAAAAAAAAAAAAAAAAAAAGAGTCAAACATGGTCGTGGGCATTTGTAATCCCAGCTACTCAGGAGGCTGAGGTGAGAGAATCTCTTGAACCCCGGAGGCAGCGGTTGCAGTGAGCTGAGATCACGCCATTGCACTCTAGCCTGGGTGACAAGGGTGAAACTCCATCTCAAAAAAACAAAAACAAAAACAAAAACAAACTATAGCAGCTGCTTAACCTTCCTTTCAATCATGGTAAGCTGTGGATTTACAGAAGCTCAGCTCCTGCTCCCTCAGTTTTTTATGAGTTGGACCATAGACCTTTCTTGATACAAAGTGGAAACCATTTCCCTTCCCTCCCCTCCTCTCCCTTCCCCTTCCCTCCTCTCCCCTCCCCTCCCCTCCCATGCCTTCCCTCCCCTTCTCTCCCTTTCTTACCTTTCTATTTCTTTCGCTTTCTCTCTTTCTCTCTTTTCTTTTCTTTCTTGGGGAGATAGGGTCTCACTCTGTTGCCTAGGCTGGAGTGCAGTTGTGCAATCATAGCTCACTGCAGCCCCAACCTCCTGGGTTCAAACGATCCTCCCGCCTCAGCCTCCAGAGTAGCTGGGACTAGAGGCACATCACACCTAGCTTATGTTTTTATTATTATTAGTAGTAGTAGTAGTAGTGGTGGTGGTGGTGGTGGTGGTAGTATTGTAGAGAACCACTGCACCTGGTCCCCATTTTTCTTGCTTTTTTTTTTTTTTTTTTTTTGAGACAGAGTTTTGCTCTGTGGCACGATCTCAGCTCGTTGTAACTTCCATTGCCAGGGCTCAAGAGATCTTCCCTCTTCATCCCAAGTAGCTGGGACTACAAGTGTGCATCACTGCAATTGGCTAAATTTTTTGTATTTTTGGTAGACACAGGGTTTTACCGTGTTGCCCAGACTGGTCTCGAACTCCTGAACTCAAGGGATCCTCCCACCTCCACCTCCCAAAGTGTTGGGATTACAGGCATGAGCCACCACACCCAGCCCTGACCCTATCTTCTTTTTGTTTTTTTTGTTGGAGTTTCTATTCTCTGTTTCATTTTTTGAGATCTATGGATGTGAATAAGCTTCCTGCTGTAAAGAAGACATCATTATTTATTTCTGTAGCTTTTGTGTACTACCATGGAGATGACATGGAGCATCAGTTGAGGGGTCCTGTAGAGTGACAGCTAGCAGATGGGTAGAATAACTATTATTAGTGCTGCTTCTCCTCTCTGCCAGTTCTCATAGCAGACATTGCTAATTGATCACAGTACTTTTTCTCAGCAAGCCTGACTGTGGCCTATGAATCTTCCTCTCAAGGAGTGCCAGCCACTGATAATCGATAGCACTTGACTGAAATGTATTTCCCCTCCCTTCTCTAATTGTTGTGATTTACTACATGTGAAATTGGCTGATGAGATATTATTAATAAATAGTGGCACATCTTTTATTTTGATACTATCAGATTCTTTTTATATTATCTCAGTTTGCTAAGCCACCTAGCCCCTTCCAAATTAGCTTTTTAAACACATGCTCTTTCTTCAGATGTGACCTGACAAGAGAGACAGACAACCCCCAGAAATCCCTTTCAGGTGACGATGCTGAAATAGGCCAAGTACCAGTTCTTCTTTGAGCTGTATAACTCTTTCTTAGGTACATAATTCTTTGCACATGCAATTGAAGGATCACCCAGGAAATGGATGTGGCCTTCATACAGGAGATAACGTTGAAGTATGAACTCTTTGCCCTTTGGCAAATTGCCTGTTCCCCTCATTCTAAATTTCTAGGAATCTAGGTCCTGACACCCTACATTCTTTGATATCGCCATAGACCATAATCTAGTTGAATCTACCAGAATTATTTATGCACCATAATGAAAAAGAAAAATAGGGAGGCTTTTTCTATTCACTCATCTTTCATCGTTATTTTAACTTATATTTCCCTGGAATTTTTCTGTCTTAACTTTATAGTTTAAAAATGTTGCCTGATAAACAGTGCTTGTAGTCCATTTGTTTTTTGCCTAATGCATGGAGAGAAATTTGAAGTGTCCAGAATTCATAGTTTCTCCAAAATAACCACTGAGTCAACAAGTTGGTGTTGTGTATTTTTCCCCACTTTGGACATTTATAATAAATTATAATAATTCTCTCTTGAAAGATTAGAAAATCTCTCCTATTTTTTTTCCTATAAGGTAGCTATAGGTGGATTGGTTCTGTCTTATTTGTAGCATCAGAAGTCATGTTTTTTGATTCATTGTATTTATAAGGTAAAAAGGAGAATCAGTTCACTTTGTTTCTCTTGAATGCAAAACAAGAAGGAAGCATGTTTGCAGGTGCTATCATGTCTCAGCATCACTGTGCTTATGTTTAGTTATTTTTTGAGTTTTAAAACCTACATCTTCATCTTTCCTTGTCAGGATGTATAAAATTTATTCATGGTTCATTTAAGTAAAGAAGCTATTTTAAACCAAATTGTCCTCATTGAAAGAAAAGGGGACTTTTGCTGTCAGCTGCAGAAACATGATTTTTCACCAAAATGTCTGTTACTTAACAAAAAAAGTAGATTTGCAAACTTGCTTTTTTCCCCTTCTTATGATTAAAGAGCGGAGGGAAAAACAAGTATCTGGATAGTCAGACTCTACTGGAATTTTTTCCTGTTCTCTGGCAAGCCTGTCTTACTTGTAGGTGTATCTCAAATGGAACAGAATGTGTGAAAGCCATTTAAATGATTATTTGATAACTTAATAAAGGAAAATGCTTCAAGCCACCACCCCCCTCCTACAGTTGATAAGTGATGCCACCTACTGTGAAAATATTTTACAAAACACTTTCGTTTTGGAATCAGTATCAAATAGTAATTTTAAAATAAAACATGTGTAGAGTTTTCTCTTGGCTCTTCCCAGTTTTGAGAATTCACAGTGAGCCCTGTACTCTTGAGTTTATGCACCAATCTTTCTTTCTTCCCCGAGTATTACTTTACTCACAGGTTTGGCTTAGCAGACTTTAGATGTTGGTTTTTAGCTACGGATTAACTACTAATATATTTGTGCTTAATTATTCTTTTTTGGATGGTAGTTGCACTTTGCACTTTAAAATACTAAAGGAGATGCATTTAACCCCCTCCTGTTCCTTTGTTTCCAGGTAGGGGAGGGTTTTAAAGACTTTAATCATTCATGGGCATTGAACACACAGTACTACCTCTGAGGGCAGTTTTGTCTGCCCAAGGCATTCTGCTATGTAAGTAGAGGCTTCTTGGCACCAGAAGTCAGGAGCACCACATGCCCTTAGAATTTCACTGCATTTGTTCTATGAGAAATTGGTTCAAAGAACAGCAGTTTTTAAAGAAAGCGATCCATTTGAAAAGCTACACAGTTTGCTTGGCATCTCTGAACACTTCACAGCCGCACAGTGACGCTCTTGTAAGCCTGCGGCCTTTGCAAGGTTTTGTTTTGTCTTTTTCTCCTTTATCCCCCACCCACCCCTCCCCAGTGGTGTCTGCTTTGGCTGCTGGTATCTTTTCCTGCAGCCCAGCTGTTTGGCACACCTTGTAGAACTTGAGGCTGCCTTAGGAGCTCTAATTGTGAGTAGCAAGTTTCCAGGGAGTCCTGGAGGTTGCAGCGCCACTGAGATGATCTGAGCTTGACAGAAGTGGCACAATTATCCCTAAGTCCTTGATGAAGCAGTAACCCTTAAGGAGGATACTCGAGTGGCCGTGGAGCTTTCCAGAACTGAACAGAATGGGCTCCTGTGTCAGTGCAGATTAGCTCTTGTTGTTGTTGTTTACTAGACAGTGGGTTCCTTTAATGAGATGGTACGGAGAACCCATTGTAGCTGATCCAACTTCCGGCGTTTATTTTATTTTTTTTAAATTTCAAAGCTCCATTCTTGACACTGACTAGAAAACAGCTGAAAGAAAGAGACACGGCCCATTTGCATATTCTACTAGGATAGTGTGGAGCCTGTGTGATGAAATCTGAATAAATACGTG